>NC_092872.1:441273541-441573541 GCF_028372415.1 Notamacropus eugenii | reverse complement strand
CACCTCCATATTCTAGAGTGGAATGGAATGAGACCTTCTTTCCCCAATTGTTTTAATAAAAAGAGGAACAGAAAAGTGCATCACCTCAGCCTTAGCAGGAAAAACTTTCCCCCATCCAGAAAACATGCATTTGTAGCAATCTCTTCTCCCCAAAAAAGGAGCTGGGCATGGACCAGCCCCAAATTCCAAGGTGTCAATCACCAGCACAGCTCCATAGTGTTCAGAAAGGAAGTTGAGGGCTTCACTGCATTCTTCCCTGTTCAGGTCACATCCAGAGTATTGTGTTTAGTTTTGGGGCAGGGAGAGGGGGAACACATTAGAAAACCTGGATAGTGAATGGATTAGATAGATAGATAAAACTTACGAAGCATTTGCTATATGCCAGGTACTGTGGTAAGTGATGGGAATATAAGTACAAACAAAAAGATGATTCTCTCCTTAAGGAGTTTACATTCTAATGGGGGGAAACAACACATACAAGGGAATCGAAAAAAGAGAGAGTGAAAGGTATCCACCGAGGGACAAGGTAGAAAAATAGTCCAGAGAATCAGTGACTAAACCAGGTTAGAAATGAGCATGGCTGTCATGGATACTACTTCAAATGGAGATGCTGAGGACAAGCTCACTAATTGGAGGAAATGACTGTAGGGACGGAAGGATTGCCAGCATGAGATGGCTGATGGGGCAAAGGGAGCCTAGGGAATTATGAGCTGAGTTAGGTTAAAAGTAATTGACGAAACTGGAGATGTTTAAAAGTCAGGAGAAGACTTTGGAAACCATGGCACCTATCCCCAAGTTGTTGAAGAACTATCATATGCTTAAGGGATTTGATTTATTTTGCTTGACCTCAGATGACTAATCTAGGAATAATGGGTAAAAGTTAGAAAGAAAGATTTTGAATTTAAGCTGGATGTAAAAGAAAATGTCCTCACCTTTAGAGCTATCTAAAAGGAGAAAAGATTCACTCCGAAACTAGTGGGTTCTCTTAGGTCTATAACACTCCAAATAGATCAAAGAAAGAGGAAAAGCAGACGTGCAAAAATTTATAGTAGCTATTTTTGGTGTGGAAAAAAACTGAAGTGATGGAATACTCACTTGGCGAATGACTGAGGAAGATGGTATGTGAATGTGAGGAATTCTGTGGTGCTTTAGGAAATGATGAAAGAAGAACCTGGAAAGACTAGTCTGATTCAGAGTGAACTGATACAGAGTGAAGTAAGCAGAACTGGGAGAACAGTTTATACAACAGCAACAATCATGTAAAGAAAAACAACTTTTGACAGACTTAGGAACTTTGTTCAACACAGTGATCAACTACAATTCCAGAGGACTCTTTATAAAACATACTGCCCACCTCCTGAGAGGTGATGACCTCAGAATGTAAATTGAGCAATATATACATACATATGCATATATATACACACACATGCACACACACACATATATACATATATACACACATACACATATGTAGAAGTGTGTATATAGACACATATATGCAGAAAGAGAGGTTTAGCTTATCTTTCTCAATTGGGAAGGTAAAGGTGGGAGGGGAGAGAAGGCAGATTTTCATGAAAATGAAATAAAATCTTACGAAAAAAAAGCTGGTGGGTTCCCCTTTACTGGAGGTCTTCAAATTATGGTTGGATGACTTCAGGGATGCTGTAAAAGAAATTCCTTTGCAGGATTTGAATTAAATAACATCTGTGGCCTTTTCAAAAGTTGACAGTCTGTGTTTCTTTGCACTATTTCCCTTATCTTTTCTGTTACTTAGATATTTTTGTGGGTCAGGATACAGGTGGAACAAGATGAATGTGTCAGCCCTCCACACTAATGCACAACCAGTCTAGACTGTTACAGGCCAGGTAGTTGTGGTACAGAGCCTGGGCAGTTTGGGTTAATATTGATCTCACAAGTGTATGGATCTGAGATCCAGCCATGGTTGCTTTGGGCAAGAAGACTTTAAAGTAGTTTTTAGGACTTTGGCAGAGAACTTCTGAGACCCCAGGGACCCTCCACACTGACCACTTTTAACCTCCCTGTTGACAGGTTTTACCTGCTTTTGTCTTTAACTCCATCTTGGAAACTGCTTCTATCCAGAGGTTTATGATTATATTTTTATTAAACGGAATTGTTTGAACTCTTGGACTCAGCATGATCCATTGTTCCAGATGAACAGCAACCTAAACAGATGCAGTGCAATCAATATAGGAAATAGCTTTCTTTTTTTCCTCACAGAAATTTCCTCAAACCTCAGGGATTGCTTAAACTTCTATAATGCTTTGAAATCTCATAGACATCAAATTCTAATAAGACTTAAAACAATTACAGAAAGAAAAAAACACCAAACAAAAAGGAGTAAAGAAGACAGTGTAATGAAAACTGGCAAGAGTTTGGTCAATTTTTCTTTTAAAATCTAGAAGTAAGCCAGGTGATAAACTAGTTATTTTCAAGCTTGGTTCGGTTAAGAAACATGGGATCTGAGATACAAAATGAGGCCTCAGAGGCCAAGTAGTCCAATCCCCTCATTTAACAGATGGTAAAATTGAGACCCAAGGAAGTTAAGTAATTTCCCCAAGACGATGTAGGAAGAAAGTTATCAGAAGTGATATTTGAGCCTATTTTTTCTAACCACAACTCCTCTCTATGCACTGCTCCAGACCCTCAAGAATTCAAAAATATGGCCCCATAATTGGTACCTCCATCTCCACCCCACCCCCATCTTCCTCTTTCTCCTTTCCCTTTTGTGTATTTTTCTCCATTAGAATATAAGGGACTCTGTGGTTGTATTTGCTTCCCCAGCACTTAGCATAGTATCATGCACATAGTAAGTGCTTAATAAATGCTTGTTTCCTACCTTCTTTCTGGAGAGTCATTTTTTTCCCACTGTACCACATTGCCTCCTTGATGTGATGTTCACACAAACATACACACACACGCACGCACACATATATAAATATATATTATATATATACACTTGCATATAAATATTTAATGTATCTAATGTACAGATATACTAAGAAGAAGAAAATTTTTCTGTTGCTCCAATTCTGTAGTCCAGAAGAGTCAACATCTATTAGTGCTTACTGTGCAACAGGAAACACTGAGGATACAAAGAAAAGTGAAAACAATCCCTACCAGAAAGGAACTCACCACCTAACTGGGAAGAAAACAACCAAACGACTATGTGCAAACAAGATACATGGTGGGTAAATTGAAGGCAATCTTGGAGGGAAAGGTACTAGCATTGAGGGTGACCCAGAAAGACTTCTTACAGATGAGATTTTAGCTGAGCTGGGTCTTAAAGAGTCAGGAGGCAGAGATGAAGCGACAGCATTCTAGATAGGAGGAGACAGTCAGAGAAAAATACATAAAGTCAGCAGACAGAGGCTTTTTGGACCAGGAATAGTGAGGAGAACAGTGTTACTGGATCATAGAGCACATGGAAAGGAGTAAGGTATAAAAAGACTGGAAAGGTAGGAAGCAACCAGGTTATGAAGGGCTTCAAAAATCGAACAGAGAAGTTTATATTTGATCCCAGAGGCAATAGAAAGCCATTGGAATGGTTGACTGTGGTCAACACCAAATGCTAGCTTGAGGTGTGGGGGCGGTGGGTGTTGTGTGTGTGTGTGTATGTGTGTGTACATATGCATACACACATATGTTAGTCTAATCAAATATGATCATTCATTTTCCTGTTGCTGAGACAGGGAATGAGAGAATGTCAAGAAGGAAATTCTTGGTGGAGGAGACATGGTAGCCAATTAAGGCCAAAGGAATCATATAGAGAGGAATTCAGGGATTGAAGGGTCCTGTAGAAAGAAAAAATAACACATTTAAGAAATTACTATTTTAATTTAGTCTTTGAGACATATGTCTCCTGTTAGCTATTATTTGAATATTTTATATCAGAAACCACTTATGGATTATGGGCTCTTTTTCTTTCTTTTCCTCCTTAGCTGAATGAAAATACCACATTTCAAGAAATGTTGAATATGAAGAATTCAGTGAAACATAAGAAGGCATGTGAACTGATGCAAAATGAAGTGAGTAAAAACAGAAAAACAATATATAGCAATGGGAATAGAAAGAAGAAAAGAAAATTGAACAGTATACAAGTATATTTGATCAAGATTGGCCTTAATAAATTGTGCCATCCTTCCTTCTTTGCAGAAGTGAGGAGACTGGATTTAGCACATTGTAGATACTGTCAAACTCAGTTAATATGTTGTTTAGTTTCGTTAAACTTTTCTGACAAGAGATGACTCTCTACATATGAAAAGGTAGATATCTTTGGAAGTGAGAATGCTATAAAAATTTAATTATTTAAAGAAAAAAAGATAGGCAGTCAGATACTTTTCCCACCTTAGACACATTTGATCTAAATTTTGTTCAGTGAAAGAGATAGATTCAGCTTTAGTCATTAAAAAGATCAGTTATAGAAGGCAATAGGAGACTTGTTTCACAGATGACACACAAGAGGCACTGGAGGTTTCAGACTCCAGCCTCTAACAGATTCACTCTTGATCTGGTTGGACAGGCAGACACCTTCAGAGGGGTTAATAATCAGCTTTATTCTAGTCTAGTCTTCTCAGAAAGATTGTGGGAGAACCAGTTCTTACAGCATTCCCTAATCACCCTTCTCACAAGGGATGGCAAAAAGGGGGGGCAACTACCCCTATGTCTCAATGGGGTCATTTAAGACAGACACTCCCCTAAATCCCTTCAAGCCTTAATGGGGGCCAGTTGAGGCACACACAAATTTCCCTATGGGTTCCCAATGGTTTCCCCCCTCACTGACCAGTGCCTATTTACTTTATAAAGCAGCAAACAAAGAAGGCATCTTGCCAACAATGAAGCTCATGGGTTAACCTTAGCAATATTGTCATTCTGTGTAAGCATAGTAAATATTACATTATATCACCCCCCTATCTCATGGCACAGCCTAAGTAGGATTGTCTGTCATTACAATTCTAGGAACTACTATCTAGAATCCTTGGGGATATTCTGGGAGTTATTGTATTACACCTGGAAACCAGACATTCCCATGGCCATGAATCCTGAAAAACTAAACTAAAAAGAATAACAAAATCCTCCTTACATACAAGACTCATAGATCCTTCTTATATTTGCATATTTTTTTTGCAGAATCCAAATGGAAGAAGAATTTCCTATATGGTGAGGTAATGCAAATGTTTCTGTTTGTTGCATCAAGCCCTAGAATTCTGAAAACTCTCCTGAATGAGTTCCATCATCACCTAAAAGAGTTGAACAATAATCCACATAGGAAAAATCAAGTGGATGAAGAATACCTATTTTCCAGACTACTATTTGGATAAGCCATAGCCTATATTGAGATAGCCTGGTGGTTGGACAAAAAACTAGTCCCAGAATTGAATGGAAGGAGGAGTGCAGGCTGAATTGCATTTGGCAAAATTTACAGTGCTTTTAATGTTCCAAACTTCTTGCCATAAAGGCTTATATTTTTAACATCAGGGTTTTTCCTAGTAGTGTTGCATTACAAAGCAGTATGGCAAACAGAATAGAGAACTGGCTTCAGAGTTAGGAAAAGCTGGAAGCAAACTCTTCCTTTGACACAGGTTGGCTGTATAGACCCTGGCAAGTCACTTACTTTCTTAGCAATCCTGGCAACTCTTTAAGACTATGTTGTAGAACAGGTGCTGGCCTGCATTGGTAGAAGAAGTTTCTTCAGTGGGTGTTCCCTTTACCAGGGAATTCATGGGTTCAAGCCCCAAAAGCAAACCCCAAGATTATGGTATGATTGTGATTCATGGAATATCACAATCTCAAAAAGATTAAAATTGAGTTACCCAAAGGGCAATGAAAAAACGTGCATGGCACATGATTGGGTTTGGACCTATTATGAATGGAGAATTGCACAAGAGAAATGGGCTAAAAGATATCATCGGAAAGATGTATAGTACAAAAAGAAGATGAGCTGACCAAGTCCCAAGAGCAACGGATGACCAATGAGTAGCCTGTGTGTTCCAGTGATATCTCCACAACTCAAAAGACCTCACGGAAGGCCTCCAATCTAGGGTAGTAGACTCCTTCTGTAGAATTTATAGGAGAATATGGAGGAGAGTTACACAAGAAAGCAAGGCATGAATAGGTGGCAATCTGCACCATAGGAAGGATTCCCTCATTAATGGGACCACTAATCCATCAAAATATGATTTTTGAAAGAAAATATGATTAGCTAGTCTCTTCCCTGGACAAAAAACAAAAGCACACTTATATTGAAAAGTTCCCTCCAATCATCTTCATCCTGTTCCAAGCAATCATGTATGTACTTGGAGCAGCACCTAGCTCTGTCTCTTCTTTTCCCCTTGACCCATTCTAATGCTTGTTTTCTCAAGATCTCCCACATCCAATTTGCATGGCACTGGGGAAAGACAAGGAATAGGGGGGTAAAAGGGGTATAGCTGACTAGAGGGCATGATCAATAAAATATGCTGTTTGACAGACTTTCTCTATTTCACAATTCCCACTCTTGGACATCCTCTCTGTTACTTGTTGGAATTAGAACTGGGATGGGTTTTTGGACAAAATAGAAACAATTGCTATTTACACTCACTCTAAGCCATCACAACCCAAATAATGACCAAATAAGGGTTGGACTGGGACCCAGATTGATTTTTTTATCCAATCTGATAAATTTGAGGTAACTCAGAATTATTTTAATTTTTTAAATCATTTTTATGTTACTATTGACAGCTTTGATTTCTTCTTCTGAAAACTGCCTGTTCATAGCCTTTGATCACTTATCAGCTGGGGGATGGTTCTTATTTTTATAAATTTGCTTAGTTCCTTATATATTTTGAGAAATGAGGCCTTTATCAGAGAAAGTTGTAAACATTTTTACTAATTTTCCTGCTTTCCTTCTAATTTTGACTGCATTTTGTTTGTGCAAAAGCTTTTTTAATTTCATACAATCAAAATTATCTATTTTACTTCCTGTAATCCTCTCTATCTCTTGTTTGGTCATAAACTCTTCCATTGGGCCAGCTAGGGGGTGCAGTGGATAGAGCACCAGTGCAGGAGTCAAGAGGACCTGAGTTCAAATCTCACCTCAGACACTTGACTCTCACTAGCTGTGTGACCTTGGGCAAGTCACTTAACCCCAATTGCCTCATCCTGGGTCATCTGGGTCATCTCCAGTCATCCTGATGAATATCTGGTCACTGGATTCAGATGGCTCTGGAGAAGTGAGGCTGGTGACCTGCACAGCCCTCCCTCACTCAAAAAAAAGTCAAGTGCAAGTCACGTCATCATTTCTCTGATAGCAAGGTCTTCTTCGGCAATGAAGGATGGACACTCACAAACTGTTCCATTATCCAGAGATCTGATAGATACATTTTTTTCACGTTTCCCTAATTTACTTATGATATCACCCTTTCCATCTAAATGATATTTCTATTTTGATCTTGGTATATGGTATGTGATGTTGGTTTATGCCTAGTTTCTGCCAAACCGCTTTTCAGTTTTCTCAGCAATTTTTTTGTCAAATAGTAATTTCTTGTACCAAAATCTTGGGTCTTTGGATTTTAAAAATTCTAAGTTATTGTGGTTATTTACTACTATGTATTATGCACCTAATCTATTCCATTGATCTATCACTCTGTTTCTTAGCCACTATAAGATTGTTTTGATGATTAATGCCTTGTGATATAGTGTGAAATCTTGAACTGTTAGGCTGCCTTCCTTGACATTTTTTAAAATTAATTCCCTTGATATTTTCTACCTTTTGTTCTTCCTGTAATTTGTTATGATCCAGGAATGGGTATAGGCAATGAAGTTGTCAAATAGTTACCCCTCAGGACTCCCACTCAAATAAAGTCATATTGGCATTTTGGTTAGCATTTTGCTGGCTCATCTGAGTAGCATAATGATATACTAACCAAGGGATACCCACCAAGTCCCAAGACTCAGCGGGAAATGCTAAGAGAGCAAGAGACATCCTGCCTGGGAGCTGGAAAGAAAGGGGCAGATTACCCTCAGCTAGAGGTGGAAAACTTTGTCAAGAAGAGCAAATGAAAAGTGTTTCTTACAGTGTTTGAAGAGTTTGTAGCATGAGGTTTGGGGGATGCAGGGTAAAAAAAAACAAAGCAGGAGTAAATATAACTGGAGCCATTCTGGCCGTGGAATACCTGAAGAGCTGTTGCACTACCTGTTAAGTTCCCTGAAGCAATCTCTCCATGATGGCTCTTTTCAAGAACCAGAACTGTTTCCTGGGGGATGAAGAGCTTTTGTAAAAGGAGAGTTGAACAGTGGGCAGCATTGGGAAGTGAACTGAGAGCATGAACTTGACTGGGAGGAGATGACAACAGTGGGGAGGGTGAGCCTTGCTGGTGGCCTCGAGTTGTTAGACCGGGAGGTAGAGTTCATTTAAGAAAGTACAGGATAACAGAATCCTAGAAGATTTGTACTAAGAAGAAAGCTTGGATCAGGAAGCACAAACTGGGAAAAAGGAGAAAAGAGATTGGAAAGTTCACAGAGAAAAGTATCACATACGAAGATGGGGAGGCATTAGACTCAGTAACCAGGAAATCCTGGAACCTCCTGAGAAGTGTGTGGGCAGTCAGACTTTGAGATGGAAATAAGAAAAAAGTGTTTCTGTCAGACCTGAGGGACAAGAGAAGTGGCACTACCAAAATACCCCAGAACCCAGAATGCCAGAGTCAAAACAAAAGCCTTCAGGAGTTTCCAGTTTATCTCCAAATAATTAGCAGGTCTCCACTGGACCATTGAGAATATGTGGAGATTAACATTTTCCCATTTTCTTTGAGAGGTATCTATCCCAAGCACCCATTCATGTAGGCTAGAAGACGGTAACTATTTGTGTATAAAACAGAAAATGGTTGAATATTGGCAGCTAGGTGGCATAGTGGACAGCGTTGGACTGGGAGTCAGGACTCCTAGTTGGAATGAATTCAAATTTTGCCTCAGGCTCCACCTGTGTGGCCCTGGGCAAAACATCTAATCTCTCTAAACCTCCATTTTTTTCATCTGTAAAATCAGGATAGTAACAGCTCCTACCTCACAGGTAGACGTTGTGAAGATCAAATGAGATCATATTTGTAAAGCACTTTGCAAACCTTAAAGAGCTATATAAATTCTGTCTATCATCATCTTCTTCTTCATTAGTTTCTTTCTTGCTATCTATATTTCTTTCCTTGCATAATTAAATCCTTTGGCTATTGAATTTGGGTCTCTTGTCTGGTAATGGAAATTTTTGCTGGATCAAATCTGGAGCCATGAGATGCACAGTTGATTACCCCTAGACAACCATATTTGATCTACTATAGCCAAGAGTTCCCAAGTCATGTGGAACCTTGGACCACACACAAATAAGGTAAAGAGCACCTAGGTCAAACTGTCCCTTTGATTATCAGATCTAATAAAGAGGCTGAGAAGTCATAATTCAACACAACTTTAAAATGTTTACTTTTATGATTTGGTGTGGGGGCAGGAGGAAGTTAGTATGAATATTGTAACAGCTATCTCAGTGCTCTATGCACCAAGGAATTACATCATAAACGTTTCAGGAGGTGCCTGAGTGAAACAGGGTGGGGTCACTTTCCAGCATTTCCCAACCCATTCTCCGACAAGGATGAAGTAATAGGTCATATATTTTTTTGGGTCAAAATCATAGCTGTAATGTGAACTATTTCCCTTAAGCTATTATGAGCTAAGATTGTGGGACAGCTCAGTGGCACAGCAGATGGTGCATTGGCCCTGTAGTTAGAAGGATCTGAGTTCAAATTTTACCTTAGATACTGACTAGCTCTGTGACTCTGAGCAAGTCAGTTAACCTCGATTACCGCCCTCCCCACCAAAAAATCCCTAAAATTGTAATAGGATTTCATAAAAAGAACAAGTTACATATAGGCTTATATTGTAATAAGAGATAGTACATGGTAATGGACAGAGAACTGGCCTTGGAGTTTGGAAGATCTGAGTTCAAATTCTACTTGTGGCACATACCAGCTCTGTAATTCCGGCAAGTCACTTAACCTCTACATGTCCCAGGCAACTAAGCTTTTAAGTTGCAGAGCAGGTGCCAGTCTACTTTGGTAGAGAAACTTTCCTCATTGGGAGTTCCTTAAACCAATGAAACTATAGGACTTAAAAAAAACGTGATTTAACACTCATTTTATTTAAAGTTTTATAGGGCAGTTCTTCTGGATGCTAGTATCTCTCCCAAAGCTTGACAGAGGAATTAGGTAAAAATCCTGGGAAAAATAATTGCTTATTAAATTGATTGATTGGTTATCATTTAATAATGATTGCTTTTCAACACGGGGCAGCTCCTGAAGCAAACATAGATATTGACAGAACCTCAAAGTCATTGCTTTGCAAAAAAACACAAAATTCATTAAGACCCAATCTGGTGGGCAGCTAGGTGGCACAGTAGATAACTGGAATCTAGAGGGCCTATGTTCAAATTCAACCTCAGACATTTACTGACTGTGTGACCCTGGGCAAGTGACTTAACTTCTGTTTGCCTCCAAAAAAAAAAAAAAAAAAGATTCAATTTTAGAGAACAAGGTGCTCTTAAGAGGTAAAAAGTTGTAAAAATAAAAAACTATTCCTGTTGGTCTCCTCAGCCCCCTAGCCCTCCTTTGTGAAGCTTGTATATTCTTAAGGCTCAAGTTCCCCACAGTCTCATTCTCCCTTCTCTTCACACTTATGGTTATTATCTGGGAATCAGGTGGCGTAAACTGCCTCCAGTTCTGTGGTAGAGTGGAAAACATGTTGTATATGAAGTCAGACCAGGATTCACATTCCAGGTCCCCCATTTATTACCTGTATGATGTTTGGCAAGTTATTTAATCTGTCTGGGCCTCTGTTTCCTCCTCTGTAAAATAAGAGTTGTACTAGATGAGCTCTAAGATCTCTTCTAATTCCAAATCTATGATCATTGCAATTTAGATATTTTTAATAACCCTAATCTTGTTTTTAAAGTCAGTACAATATGTCATCACAAGCAAATTTTGGCAATCTAACTTTTAAAGTTTTATTTTGTCTTTCATACTTTTCTTTTGCCACCAACGACACTGTAGTGTACTTCAAAGCTTTACAGTTACCAAAACTGCTAAACAATTCTTTCCACTTAAATATGAGAGATGTAGTTTCTCTAGATAAATCTATCTGGCTAAATGCCATTCAACTAAGAAACTGTATGGAAAAATAAATTACCACCAAAGTAGCTTCTGAGGATAAAAAATAGACATAATTACAGGAAAGAAAGAATTCTGAAAGTAGTGTTAAAATAATTTCCTGTAAATTATTTCAGTGTTAGTATTTCTTATTTCTGGTGATCTCTCCTGTATCCTTAGCTTCATTCCCTACAATTCCTATTTCCCAACAGTCTCTACTCTCTCTCTTCCTGGTTATTGTTCACTCCAGGACAATTTCCTGAATGTTTCCTGAGATTCCTATAAAAGACCTAACTTGCAGACCAGCTTCCTGCCTAGAACTGAAACCACCAATCACCACCCTATTTCTTCTCCTCATGTAGTCATTTCCCTGTTCTGTTAACTTTCAAAGGCTGATTTTAATTCTCTTTCTTTAGCAACAGAGAATATGTTTACCCTCCTCTACTTCATGGCAACACTTTAGATATTTGAAGATAGCTACTTAATTCCCCCAAAGTCTTCTCCTCTAGTGGCGAAACATATATTATTCCCCAGATAAGCCTAGTTTAAGATTCCTTCCCCACCTAGTCACCTTAAACCAAAAAAGCTCCATCTAACAATGTCTTTTTAAAAAATATGGTACCCAGAACCTAACATAATATAAGAACCTTGAAATTTGGAGTCACAGGACCTGAGTTTCAATCTTGATTTGATCACTTACCTATGTAACCTTAGGCAAGTGACTTAGTCTTTTGGAACCTGTTTCCTCATCTATTAAATGAGAGCAATTAGACTAAATGGTTTCTCAGGTGCCTTCTAGCCCTAGATCTTTGATCCTATCTAGTCTGACCAGAACAAAGTATAGTGAGACTTTACCTTTTTCTGAACAATATGCTTTTTATTAAAACAGTCTAAGTAGAGTCCTATTTTGGAGTCTCATTGTGAGGTCTAGGTAACCCTGAATTGCATGAAGGCCATGGATCTGATAGGCCCTACCTGGGACCTGTTGTCTACAGCCCAGCCTAACTTAGGAGATGCTCATCACCAGAAAGTTATTCACAGAGACTCATGAAGACTCCCTGTTACAGTGTGACAGGGTTCCAGTCTATGCTGGAAGAGGACATACCCATATAAATGAAGTCAGTGAACTCTTGAATATCAAAATATCAAAGACTGGGTTAGTTTATTTTTTTTTTAACAGTGACAATGTTGAGTTTTGAAAATCAAAATTAATCTTGGGAAAAATAACAACTTTCTTAAGAACAGTATCCTCACCTATAAAATGAAAATGTCTTAAATACTCCATGGAGTTGTTTTGAGGGTCAAATAAGATAGTGCAAGAAAGCATGGTAAACTGTAAAGCTTTGACAAATGTGAGAAACTAAGATCACAGATCTGGACCCAGAACATCAAAGTTTATAGGATCAAAGAATTAAACCTGGAAGATACCTTAGAGGACACTGAGTCCATCCCTTTCATTTTACAAATGAGGAAAATGAGGCACAGCTAGGTTAAATGACTTGCCTCATGTTACATAGCTAATAAGTGTCTGA
The DNA here is from genome assembly GCF_028372415.1 of Notamacropus eugenii. Lineage (NCBI taxonomy): Eukaryota > Metazoa > Chordata > Mammalia > Diprotodontia > Macropodidae > Notamacropus > Notamacropus eugenii. Next base: position 441,560,826 of record NC_092872.1, on the reverse strand, counting down.
GACATGAAGTGAACTCAGATCTTCCTGACTCAAAGTCCTCATCCCTCATCTATGCCAAGTTGCCTCTTTTACCTTGTATTGGGACTTTGCTTAGGAGGCAGTTGGTGGCTCAAAGGATAGAGAGAGCATTGGGCCTGAAGTTAGGATAGGCCCGAGTTCAAATCCAGGTTCAGACACTTACTAGCTGTGTGACCCTGGGCAAGTCACTTAACCCATTTGCCTTAATCTCCTGAAGAAGAAAATGGCAATTCCCTCTAGGATCTTTCACAAGAAAACCCCGTATGGGATTGCTAAGAGTCTGGCACAACCGAACAACAAGGAATTTGCCTGAGGGCTTTGAACTATTGTGACTCTACCTCTAGCTTTTCATCTTATTTAAACTCCATAAAATACCAGAGGAGGGGACCACGTGGCACCATATAGAGTGCCATTAGGCTAAAAAAATAAATGCACTCATTATTGTACTAAGACACTGAAGAGGACTTCATGCTTTGTTTGGACTTGACTAGCTCACCTTTTCTAGTCAAACATAGGATCATGGAGATTTGGAGATGAAATAGATCTTAGGAAACACTGATAGCCTACTCCCCTCATCTTACAGATGAGGGAACTAAGCCCAAAGAAGTCACAGGACTTAACCAAAGTCAAACAAGGAGAATATTGTAAAAGCAATCTACAAACACAAGTTGTCTGATTCCAAATTCAGTGTGTATTTCACTATTCTGTGTTGCTTCTTTTATTTTTTTCAAATTTTAAAATTCACATTGAACTTAAGTACAAAAAGAAAATAAAGGATTTCCATGTACACAGTACAACACAAAAAGAGGATTCAATATGAAACCATGAATTGCCATTTCAATTTATTTTAAAAAACCCTATATAATAAATACATCATTTTCAAGACTACTCTGTATTTCTGTGCTTCCTTCCAAGTTTTCTTTTGTTTTCTGCTGTAAACTTTTTATTTTTTCTTCTTCCCTGCCCACCCTGCACTGGAGAAGGCCACCATTTGACACAGATATATATATATACACATATGTATGTATATGTGTCAAATTATACTATACAAATTTCTCTTTCTCAGTTCTTTTTCTGGAGGTAGAAAGCATCTTCTTTCATAGGTCCTTTGTAGTTGATCTGAGTATTTATAATATTCAGAATATATATATATATACATACATATATATATATATTGTTCTCTTGGTTCTGATCATTTCACTCTTCTTTATTTCATGCAAGTCTTTCCATGTTCTATGTTGCTTCTTAATAATGTTTCCTATGCCACTTCTCATGCATGTCATCAGACATGGTATATTATAGCCCTCTCATACCCACCACGAATCTTTACATTGCCTTTTAGATCACCTGATTCCAGACTGTGGAGAATCACTGGGTAAACACTGGTTTTTAAAAAGATGGACTTTTGTAATAGGGTGCAATGTGGGGTTATAAAAGTGCCATGCAGTTTTCCTAAATGTGATTCAGACCCATCTCTTTTACCTCATTTTTAAAATTGAGAAAGTTGAACTATGTACCCTCAGAGACCTTTCCCCACTCTAAAGAAGCTAAGACCTATTTATTCCTCCCTCGCCCCACCCTGCACTAGAGAAGGCCACCATTTGACACAGATATATATGTGTATATACATATATCTATATACACACACACACACACATATGTCAAACTATACTATACAAACTTCTATTTTTCAGTTCTTTCTCTGGTGGCCAGAGACTATTGTCCAGTTCTGGTATCTGTCTATATATAAATCTATGTTACATGTACACATACATTTATATAAATACTATGTCTGTTTATATAGATTATATAGATTCACATCTACTATATATAACACATATAATTTATATATTGTATATAGATATATCAATATTATATATAATAAATATATGTGTGTTGATATATACATGTATGTACATATATACATGCATACACATATGTGTATATGAATATGTAACCTGCATGTAAAATATACACCAACTCAAAAGATATAATCTTGTAATGAGCATTTTTTCCCCTACAACTGTAAGGTTAAAAAAAAACAACATCAAGAAAAGAAAAATTTAACTAAAATCACTGAAAAGCCTATATGGGCCTAAAATATGCTTTGTTGAAAACTTTTGGACTTTATCAAAAATATATACTTTTATTTTTGGTTATGAGGGTAACCCTTTACTGAATAGCAAAAGGAAGATATATTCAGAAATGTAAGTAAGTTAAAAGTAAAAGCTATAAATAAATTTGAAAAAATAACACATAAGGCAGGACACCCACCATTCACTCACAGGTGAATATTCCAGGCCAACTCTCCCCTTTGGCTCCTCCTTTCCCTTGGCTCAGAGAGTGATCAAACTCATTCTATTGCTGTAGATGCTGAAGCCAGGGGCTCACAGAAGAGTGACCCCATTAGCTCCTCACTTTAAGGCACATGACAATTTAAACAGTGTTGGACATAATCAGTTAGAATACAAAACAAGAAGCTTACCTTCCCAAAAGATCTAAGTGTTGGTGAGAAGAGAGAGGATGGGAGAAGGTGGAAGAGAATATGAAGAGATGGAAAATTTGCACACCATAAATTCCTGTATTTCAACTGAGACTTGTTCTGCAAGGAATAATGAGAAAAACAAAGCAGTCCTACTTCTCAGTTCTTTTCCTTGCCTTCTCTTCTTCAGTGCAAATATGATTTAGGAAATCACAGCTTGACAAAAGAACACAAGATGTAAACTTTGACAAAACAAATACAGTCCACAGTGTCCATTCTTCTCCATTTATCTTTGGAGTGAAAATAATTTAAATGGTAGCATTTATTTAGTGCCTTCTTTGCACAGAGAACTGTGCTATCTGTTATTGGAGAATACAGAAAAAAAGTTAGCTAGGAAAAAGAGTTCCCGTCCCCCAAGGAGGTCACAGTCTAGTTAGGGAGTCAAGACCAAAGTGTATGAAAAGGCAAATGACAATTCAAGGCAATGTGTGATAAGGAGCCAATGAGGGATAGAAACAGCAGATACTGTAAGATCAGAGGAAGAGATCAAGACCAGCTGGGGGTAGTCCAGGGGAGGCTTCACAGAGGAAACACTAAGCTAATATGCTAGTTTATTCCTCATAGGATTGATTTTAAACCCTTTTCTCCACCTTGGTATCCCTTCACTAACAAAGCTTCATACGATCAGTGTACTTTTTAAACCAAAACCTGATACAATATTTATAATAAGGCAGCACAGTGTGGTAAGGAAAGATCTAGAGAAAGTCAGGAAGACCTAGTTTTAGATCTTACCTCTCATACCTAATTAGCTGTGTGACCGTGGGAAGGTCATTTTATCTCTGTACCTCAGTTTTCTCATCTGTAAAACAGAGATAATACCTGTACTATCTACCTCACAAGGTTGCTTTGAGATTCAAGTAAAATAATGTATTAAAGGGATGCTACATAAATGTCAGTTATTATCATCAGAACTACAGATCATTCGGTGAACAGTTAAATGCTCCAGCTAGCCTATCATGGTGCAGTTAGATGGCACAGTGGATAGACTGCCGGCCCCGGAGTCAGGAAGATTCCTCTTTCTCAGTCCAAATCCAGTCTCAGACATTTATCAGCTGCATGAACCTGAGCAAGTCACTTCACTCTGTTTGCCTCAGTTTCCTCATCTGTAAAATGAGGAAGAAGGAAATAGCAAACCACAACAATATGTTTGCCAAGAAAACCCCCAAAAAGGTCATGAAGAGTCTGACAGGACTGAAAAAAATGACTAAATAATAACCGTGTAATGGTTTCAAATGTAAATTTCATGTTTGTTTTAAATTTATAATATTACTTGTTTTACAAAACAACTGTTTAAATCTTTGTTTCTTCATATAGGCTTGTTCATTGAATGCCCATTCATGTGTACAAGGAACTGTATAATAAACCTGGAAGTGAGGAGGGCCAGAGTGGCCAAAACCTGCCTTCATGTCCATGGGCCCCAGATTTAAGGCTTGGGAGTCCGATGACCTGGGTTTTGTAACAGTTCCACAATTACTGGCTGAGTAATCCTGAGTCAGTCACCCCATCTTTCTAAGCCTTAGGATTCTTATCTGTAAAATGACAAGGTTGGCCTAGTTAACCTCTAAAGTGCCTTCAATCTCTGCCATACTCCAATTCCATAATTCTCAGTTGCAATGTCTAACCAAAGGTTAGCATTGTGAGTACTACTCAGGATACATTGCTTGTGTTTATTTTGTCCATATCTGGATGGGGCCATTTGTGTTCTCCCAATCCAACATGAATTCTCTTTTCCATAATGGCCCTTAAGTCAGTCATAGGAAGTTAGAAAGTGGTCAGATCTAGCCTTGGAGGTCCTAGATAACTGGTTTATCCTCAACACAGGAAGAGAAGTCCATATGCCAAACCCCAGCCCTTCTCTCTTTAATAGAGATACCCTTCCTCTTCTCCTAGATTGTTATCAATACCTTCTCCTTTTAGGGATGTGGGTTTCTGTCCAGGAAAGTCTACATTACTTCCCAGGATTAGCAAGAAAAAGATTTATCTATCAGGGGCAGGGGTGTTTTGAGGAGATTTGAAAGTTCCTCCTCCATCTACCACAGAGATCCCTGAAAAGTATTATTTTGGGTTAAGCATTCCCTCTTCAAGCTCTTTTTAAAATTTCCCTTTTGTGACTTAGCTGTACTAGATCTCAAACTATATTACAAAGTGGTAATCATCAACACAATCTGGTACTGGCTAAAAAATAGAGTAGTGAATCAGTGGAATAGATTAGGTACACAATATATAGGTATTTACTAATGTCCATAGTAACCTATTGTTCGATAAACCCAAAGATCCAAGCTTTGGGAACAAGAACTCTATTATGTCACTATTTGACATAAATTTCTGGGAAAACTGGAAAATAGTTTGTCAGGAACTAAGTAAAGACCAACATCTCACACTATATATCAAGATAAGATCAAAATGGGTACATGATTTAGACATAAAGGGTTATGGCATAAGCAAATTAGGAAAGTATGGAATAGTTTACCTGTCATAACTATGTATAAGGGGAGAATTTATGACCAAATGAGAAAGAGAGCATTACGAGATGTAAAATGGATAATTTCAATTACATTAAATTAAAAAGGTCCTGCACAAACAAAATCAATGCAGCCAAGATTAGAAGGAAAGCAGAAAATTGAGGGGGAGGGTTACAGCAAGTTTCTCTTGATGTAAGTATAAAGGCCTCATTTCTCAAATATAGACAACTGAGTCAAATTTCTAGGAATACAAGTTATTCTCCAATTCATAAATGAATAGGATATGAATAGGCAGTTTTCAAATGAAATAATCAAAGCTATCTATCGTCATACAAAAAGATGTTCTAAATCACTACTGATTAGAGAAATGCAAATTAAAACAACTCTAAGGTACTTCCCCATACCTATCCAGAAAAGGAAAATGACAAATACTGGAGAAGATGTGAGAAAATTGAGAAACTAATGCACTGTTGGTAGGATTGTAAACTGATCCAACTATTCTGAAGGGCAACTGGGAATTATGGCCAAGGGGCAATCAAACTGTGCATACCCTTTGATGTAGCAATACCACTACTGGGTCTGTATTTGAAAGAGATAAAAAATAAAAATAAAAAGAAAGGAAAGGACCTATATGGACAAAAATATTTATAGCAACTCTTTTTGTGGTGGCAAAGCATTGGAGATGGAGGGGCTGTCCATCGATTGGGGACCGGCTAAACAAGTTGTGTTATATGATTGTAATGGATGCTAAGTGAAGTGAGAACATTATACATCATAACAGCAATATTGTAAGATGATTAATTGTAAGATGACTCAACTGTTCTCAATAATACAATTATTGAAGACAATTCTGAAAGACTCATGATAAAAATACTATCTACCTCCAGAGAAAGAACTGATAGAATCTGAATTCATACTTTTTTAAAAGCATACTTTTTTAAACTTTATTTTTCTTGTGAGTTTTTTTTGGGTCTGTGTTTTCTTTTACAATATGACTAATATGGAAATATGTTTTGCATGACTGCATATATATTACTATATGAAAATGTTTGCCTTAATGAGGGGGAGAGAAAAGAGGGAGAGAATTTAAAACTCAAAATTGAAAAAATGAAGGTTAAAAATGTTTTTATAGGTAACTGGAAAAAAAATAAAATATTTTAAAGGAAAAAAAAATCTGTTTGAGGGAGAAACACATCTAGCTCCTAGAACCTAAGGGTGAATTAGTTAGTTTGTCAGGTTTCTTCCTAACAGAGGCAATAAAGACAATTGAAAAGCATACTCATTTTTTTACTAAGGGATCCACACTGTGAAAAGGGAACATTCCACGGGATGGTGGTACATCTGGAAGTATATGTGGTGACAGGCAAGAGAGGCAGGGTGGAACCCTCACAACCATCCCCTTAAAGGTCGAAGTACATAGCTATCTTCTTTTGCTTTCAATATGTTTTCACCTCTTCAGCTCATTACCTGGAATGGGCAAAAAGCTGACAAAAGCATCAGAATCCATAAGTTAATTATCTTCTAAATGTCTTTCAGTCCAAGGGGCAGCAACTGTCTCTCCTCACCTCCTGCCATGCTCTCTACAGAGCTCTCCCCAATGAGAAAGACAACAGTGTGAGAACTGTCACACCAGAAAGCAGAGTGGGCCACTGTTCAGTCCTCAGCTACCCCTTCCTCAATCCACTTTAAATAAAGAGGGTTTCCTTGGTCGATGGGTAGACTGAAGAGCTCAGGAATTTCAAAAGGATGAATTGAGCTAAAGAAAGAAAAAAGAGCTAAGTAAGTATGGTTGGAGATATCTCTTGAGAAAGAAGCCTTGAGATCCTCATAGATGTATGCATTTCATCTAATATCCTTTAGCCAACAGCTGTTTAGTAGTGGGTCTTGTTATGTTTAACCAATGACCTCTGTCCTCATTAAAGGTCCTGACACACAGTCAGGGAATCTTTTGCTCTCTAATATTTAAAGGATCTGTGGCTTCATCACTGGAGTATCAGAGCAGATCACAGCCCATCTTTGACTTAATAAACTAGTCTCAGAGAGTGGCTAGGGCTCAGAAGGATGAGGTGACACTCCCACAGCTACTTAATATCATAGGAAGAGTTTGAAGCTGGGTCTTACTGACTCCAAGTCCAACTTTCTACTCAATCTACCATGCTCCTTCTCTTTGTTGTATGTGTGTGTGTCTGTGTGCGTGTGTGTGTCTCTCTCTCACGTGCGCGCGCGCACACACACACACACACACACCACTAAGTAGAATGTTTGTTGTTAGTGTTAGCTTACTTGGGGGAATACCACGGCTTCAGATATCTCACTTGCATAAGTACATAAATAACCACACGGAGAATTCCCCCAAAACTATTTAACACCATAGATCCTCTCCAGCCAGCCCCCTCCCCACCCAGCTATTCCCCATCCTTATTGAATCTCCATAAGGGGTATATCTGTCACCATGCACAGGCTCAGTTAAGCATCCTGCCTTCAACTGTATCTGGGACATTCATCAGATTCAGCTCCTTGACCAAACAGCTGAAGGAAAGGGATTAGAGATAAGCTGATGGAAAGGGAGAAGTCTCACCTGATGTAGTTAGAGAGTTCCTGTATTTTTGAAGTCTTCGTTTTCACTAACTGTTCAAGAAAAACATCAGTATTTCAGAAATTCATTTCTAGATCATGTAATATCACTCTTGTCTCTGATAAACCAAAGTTTTTCCCCCTGACTCTGAAACTATAGATTTCCACTGAGGTTCTCAGAAATGACTCAAGGGCTTGTATACAAAACTTAGCAGAGATGGAACTATACCCCATCCTCATCTATAAAATAAAAGGGGTCACACTAAGTGATTTCTAAGGCCCTTTCTTGCTTGAATATTTTATGATGTCAGTTCTGACATTCTATATTTTCTATATTCTAAGGTCTCTTTCAGGCCTAACATTTTATGGCTTTATGAGACTTGTTTTAAAAACTGAAAATGATAAAAAACAAAAAGGGGTAGGGTGAGTTTCTCTTCATTACTCACTCTACCTTGCCCCAGACCCTTTAGATCTGGACTGGTACTCACACTTACCAAAAGGATTTCTGTGGTTTCTTCAATCTCTCCCTTCCAGAAGTACCTAGAAGAGGTAACAAAATTATAAAAAAAAAAATATTATTCTGCTTTAAGTTTAGGCAGAGCTCTCCTAAAATGCCATCCCCCTAACCTTATACCACCAGCTCATTTCCTGCTAGTTAAAAATGACTAAGATGGGGGCAGCTAGGTGGTTCAGTGGATAGAGTACCAGCCCTGGAGTGAGGAGGACATGAGTTCAAATGTGACCTCAGACACTTGACCGTTACGATCTTTGTGACCCTGGACAAGTCACTTAACCCCAACTGCCTTGAAAAACAGAAAGGAATAAGAGGATAAGGAGACCTGGGGGGGGGGGGGGAGGGAGGATAAGGGAGAATATGGAGGATAGGAAATAGGATAAAGGGGGCGCAGAATGGTGTGTAGATTAATGGAAATGGGATAAAGAGGGAACAACATATATTTAGAAGGGCATAAAAATCTTCCAAATTCAGAAAGAAATAAGAGGCTAAGGGGGGGGATAGGGTGGAAGGAGAGGATAAGGGATTCTTGAACCACCTGGTAGGTTAAGGAATAGGAAGGCAAAGCAGTAGGTAGAAGTAAATAGAAGAGTGAGGAGGGATAGGAATAGGCTGAGAAGGATAGTAAGAAAAATAGGAAGGAGGAAAATGTGCAATATGTAATTAAAGTTTAGCATGTGAATAGGATGAATTTACCTACAAAATGAAAACTGATAACAGATTAAAAATTGGAATTTAACAATATGTGACTTTGAGGAAACACTATAAAAACAAGAGCTGCACACAAACATAAAATAAAGGTTAGTAGTAGAATTTATTACATAAAAAAGCAAGGATAGTAATCATGATCTCAGACAAAGTTAAAACTAAAATCAAATTTAATAAAAAGAGAAAAATAGGGACACTATACTATGTGTCAGTCACATTCATTGTTTTAGACTATAGAAAATAACTACACATATAAAAAATGAGAGCATGCTTGTCAAAACAGACACAGGAACTATACCAATATAAACACAAAACACCTTTTATACAAAGTTAGATCTCAATAATTGAAGTAATATTGATTGTGAATGGGTAGGTAAAGCTAATATAATAAAAAATCACAATTTTACCTAATGTATTTATGTAATGTCATCTCAACTAAATTACTAAAAAGTTATCTTATTGAGTCAGAAAACCAGTAACAGGGTTCACTGGGAAGCGAAGAGGGTCAGGAACTTTAAGGAAACCAGGAAAAAAAAGATGTGAAGGAACTGGATTCAGTAGTATAAGACCTTACACCATCTCATAAGGTGAGAGCAGTGTTGAAATATAAAATGCATAATTCTGATTATTTTAAATTAAAAATTTCCCATATAAATAAAACCTATACTGCCAAGAATAGAGAGAATGTGGAAAACTGATTTAAAAAAAAAACTCTTGAAGACTTTCTGCCATATAGAATGTGATTGGATTGGAATATTATAGTGGTATAGGAAATGAGGAGCTGATAGATTTAGAAAAATATGAAAAAACTTGGACTTATGAGGGAAGATGCTATCCATCTTCAGAGAAACAGATGACCAATGGAAATAGACATAATACAATCATATGTATGTGCACTTGAGTGTTTATGGATATATACATATATAAGAATATCTATATATGTATATGTATGTATATATGCTTAATTGTAGCCTTCTGGGGGGGAGAGGGAAAAATAAAGTAAAAAGTGCACAGCAGGGGACAAAAAGGAACATACAAGGAAGCCAAGATGAACAGCTTTGAAAATAATGTGTAGTATTCATTATAATGTTTTTTTTGACATGGAAATGTATTCCTTTATACAGAATCCTCTCTTCTCTTCTGCTGTGTACACAACAATTTTTTTTCTTTTTGTATTTTATATTTAAGTTTAAAATAAATTTAAAAACTTTTTTTAAATGACTAAGATGAGAAGGAAATTTTAAAACACCCCTGCCCCCTTTAATAAGGATTTCTAACCATAGAGAGATAGAACATAAAATTCTAGGATCTTGGGGCCAAAAGGGAGGGAAGAGACTAGTCTCAACTTTATTCTTTATTTGGGAACTCCTATATAGAATCTGTGACAAGGGCTCATCCAGTCTGATTGGATATTTCCTGTTATATTTTAGGACAGCTCTAATTGTTAGTAAGTTCTGTCTTTAAAGGACCAAAATCTGCCTTTCTGTGACTTTCTCCTATTACCCCTAGTTCCATAGAAAATAAGGAAGCTTACTCCATGCACTGGACAGTACCTTTATATATCTGAAAGCAAGTCATTCTATCCTTCTTTTTCTCCCTGTTTCCTCCTTCTTCGGGCTACATATTCTACTTTTCTATGTGGCTCCTCATATAACGTAGTTTCCTAGTTCCCTCTCCACATTACTGCTCACCCACACTCCAGTTCATGGTGTCCTTCTTAAACTGTGCCACTAAGAAGTAGACAAAAATGGTATGTTGTCAGAGCAGCAAATTAGGAAGATTATTAAGGTTAGATTGGATAGGAAACAGGGTAAAGGCAGATCACCACAAAAGGCCCTGTGGTGGAGTAGAAAGAGAAGAATTGGCTTTAGAATCAGCAAACCTGGGTTCAGATACTGGCTCAGCTACTTACCTATGTAACCTTAGGCAAGTCAACTAACCTCTCTGGGTTTTAATTTTCTTATCTTAAAGAAAGCGAGAGGAGTGGACTAGGTGATCTCTAAAGTCCCTTCTGGTGCCAGATCCTATGACAAGTAATATATGTCTCTTAAGACATTCAGCACAATGGGAGTATAGGCATACCCTTTGTAAGGCATTGGTAGAGTAAGAAGCGAGTAAAGATAAAATGTTATAAAAGAATAGGAGCCTTACAGGAAAAAGCAACATTAGAATTGTGTGCCTCAGCAAATGACCTAATAGCAAGACTTAATTATAACCAAATAAGTGCCGGAGCCAGCTCAAACTGGCCTCACTGGAGCAAACTGTTAAATTTCCAGTGGGAGAATTTATGCCTCAGAAATTGGTAAATGCTAAAAGTCATGGCTTAGATTCTGTTGTGGTGGCTGATTATCTACATTTAAGAACATGGCAGAGTAAATATTAATAATGCAGGTTAAACTTAAAAGTGTATTCTAATGCCTTTTTTTCCTCTGGAGAGCTGGTTGTTAAACATTTACCAATATACCCTTGGTTATACCATATTAATAACTTTCCAGTGAAATGATGTCGGTTGGGACAATGATACACAGGAAGTGCCTGATTATGATTAATGTTGAAATGTGTGACTCAGGCAGAAAAAGTGATGAGTTCTAAGGCAGAGGAAAACACTGAAAACTGCAGTGGAAAGGGAAAGCTATGTAAAAAAAAAAAAAAGGATCTGAACTGTGCCATGCAGAATACAGAGAGAGTAAAGAGGGTATCACAGCACGCATTCCAGTATTAGCCATGTGGTATGTGTGGGAGGACAATGAAGAAAAGCCAGTTTAGATGGATCAGAGGTTTCACATAGAAACTTAGTAGGAAATACATTTGGCCAGGTTATGGAGGTCCTTAAATGCCAGGGGGAGGAAATGACCATTGTGTGTGGGACCCAATTCCCCAATAGTGTACAAGAATCATAATATGTTGTAATTCACAGATTATTAAAGCTTGAAGGGACTTTAGGAATCATCTAGTACGACACTCATATTTTTTTGAATGTTTATTAATTCTTTTATATTATCATTTTTACATTATTTTTTATTTCTAAACATATCCCTTCTTTTTCCCCTCCCCAGGGAGCTATCCTTTGTCACAATTTTTTTTTTTAAAAAGGCAAAGAAGTTTAGCAAAACTAGCCAACACATTAACTGAGTCTGTATACCCATTTCTCCAAAGCCATAGGGTCCTGCTTCTGGAAAGAGGAAAAGAAGCAGGAAAAGAGAGATGAAGAAAGGGGAGAAGGAGGAGAAGAAGAAAAAAGAGGAGGAACAAGAGGAAAGCTTCATTTTCTCCTCTCTTCTTTAAGGACATTGTTGATGATTAGAATTACACAGCATTAAGTTTCCGTCCCTCCCCACCCTCAACACTCTTTTTTGGGTGCTCAAAAGTTAAGTGATTTGTCCAGGGACAACCAGTTAGTAACAGGCCTGAGATGTGAAGACTTCTAGGTCAATGCTCTATTTGGTAATGGGCCATCCATTCCTCAAATTTTCCAAGAGATTATATTGACTTTAATTTCTATATATTCTGTTTCTTGGTTCAAATACCCAGCCAAACATCAAATGGCTACCACGGTCCAAGCAATGGAGCATTTTCAAGATCAGCAGAGTTATAGAAATGATTTTGTGGTGCAGACTGCAGGGGATCTGTTACCTGGTTAGGACACAGTGTAAGGTACTGGACCTGGAGTCAGAGGATCTGGGTCTGAATCCAGAATTCCCAACTTACTGCCTGTGAGCACTAAGGCTGTAGACTTCATCTCTTTTGAACTCAGATTTTATTTAGATTAGATTAAATTTGGGCCCATTACCTTGTTTAAAATAAAATTTTTTTATAACTATTACCATATGGTTGGTTTCCTTTCTAACCTAATGCATTTAAAGCTGCATTATTGTTTTATAGATTAAAAGGGGTCCATAGGCTTTACCAGACTGCCAAAGAGATTCCAAACGGTTAAGACCGCTCTCTGACCTCAAAGATCTCTTCATCTAGGACCCTTCTGGCTCCCAATCCTGTCTTTATCTTGTGAGTGATAAGGAGTTTTGGAAGGGTTTGGAGCAAACGAATAATAGCACTTGTAAAGAATTAGTTCCTAGCACTGGTGTTGCTCTGGGGCCTCAGACAGGATTCTCTTAGGAATCCTGGGGTGAAAAATGAGGCGACTATACTGCTAACCTGCAGCCCAGCCCTGCCCATAGCCCTTTCGCAGCACCAAAGGTGGAAACCTGAAGGGACAGCAGGCCCTACTCACAGAGAGGAAGCCCTTGGCAGGATATTCACACAGGCAGCCAGCTTCTTATCTAGGATGGTCCTGAGGCAGAGAGAGAAAGGGAGGAAAGTGAGTGATTCAGGAAATAATTCTTTGCCATAATCCAGTATCTTTGACTTGTGAACTGGCCTCGTGGGGATAGACTTAGTCAGCTGCAGGCAGGCACGTGCTGTTTAATAATCAACTCTCTAAAGGAAGAAACAATTTTAAACAAGACATACTTTTAAGTTTAAGCTACATTATTATAATTTCCTCCATCACTTTCTTAAATCTAGACAGTCAGTCAAGCCTTGATTTATAGCATTTGCCCATTTATGAAGGGTAATTACTCCCAAGGAAAATTTAGCAGTCAGCAGCCTGGTTGGAAGTGACCCCAGCATACTTTTAGCTCTAAGGAAGACACTTAGGGAAAACAACCTCTTCCTCTCCTGAGGCCTAGTGATAAAGGTTAAGTCACTCAGAAAAGGTTTGCTTATTGGAAGAACAGGTTGTTAACGACTTTAAGGAGTGTCCTGGGATAGAAAAACCTATAGCCCAGGAATTATAACTCATTTGATAAGGCTTCAAGCCTTATAGAGTGTTTCCACGTTGTTTTGGGATAGAAAATACAAATGACACTAGCCCCATTTTAAAGATGAGGATACTGAGACTCTGAAAGGCATGATGATTAACTCAAGATCCCCCAACTGGATGGTGACAGAACCAGGACTCTAACCAAGGTTTTCAGGCCTACAAGCTCCAAGTCCAATGCTCTTTCCATCATACTCCACTGCTGGCCTATTTCAAAGCCTGGGGAGCCTTAGCTCAAGGTCTTCCTCAACCTTAAGATGTGCACCCAACAGAACGAACTTTCTCAGATACATTCACCCAGTCACTTTGTCCTATACAACCGACCTATTTTCTCCTCCCTCAAATACCGGTCTGAGCAGCATTCTAGTTCACCTTCCCCATTAGCGTAGTACCCACAGAATGACTCTCACTTTCTGTCACTCCTCCAGGTGACAGTAAAATTCCAGTGTCTAAATAAACCTTTTAATTGTATTAAGGAGGGTTAGGAGGCAGCCTTGTTTCTACAGCAACTGCTGGGCAGTTTACTCACTCTAGACAGCCAAGTTCTAGGATTAATCTCAATTTGCTTAATTAGAGATGGGTGGCAATCCAGGAGTCAGGACTAAGTGGCAAGGGGAAAAAAAATGTAACTCACTATGTGGCAGAGAGGCCAAAGTAGCATAACTCAGTATGGGTGTATGGGTGTGTGGGTGTGAGTGGGGGGAAAGGAGGATGTTGAATTTGGTTTCAGAGAATCTGACCTCATCTCTACTTGTTATTTACCTGTGTGACTTCAGGCCAGTCACTCCCCCCTGGGCCTCACTTTCCTCATCTGTAAAATAAGGGAGTTGGACCAAATGGGTGATCTCTAAGGTCCCCACCACCTCTAAAATCCTCTTTTTCTAACAGCTCGTGATTCTGCCAAAGGGGAAAGGGCTCAGCTCAGTAACTGTCAGGGGAAAGTTGAATGACTAAGCTCTCTTGCCAGGTTGGATCTCACAACAACGGCCCATCCCCCAACTCCCTCACCCTGCCAGCCACTTGAGGGAAATGTCTAATGTTATTGTACTTAAATTCAAAACACACACACCACATCAATAAGTCATGTAAGAATTACGCAGGCCCTCCTTCTGTAGTCAGGAAACAAAGGACTAAACAAAAGCTCTTCCAGCCAAGGGAGCAGGTTTGCTGACCATACACTGTAACTAGAGCCTGTCTAGGTCAGTAGCCCTATCGAAGAAGAGATCAGCTCCCTTTCCCAGGAACTTTGACGACTTCTGTTCTGAAACTGCTGACCTTGGAAGATAAGTTAAGGCTTTGGGGCAACAGAAAGGAACGGAGAGGGAGAAGACAGAAGGCTATAACTTGGCACCAAGTTTGTAGTGCTTTTGATAGATGCAAACTAGGACAGTGCCCTGAATAAGAGACAAGTTAGTTACTGAAGTTTAGGAAAAATGTCTCAGAAACCTAGACAAGATGGACAGGGGCCTCCCCAATGGAGGAAATAAGACTTGTGTCTGTGGGGGAAAAAGTGTATGCTCTGTTGGCTCTCTCCCAGGGAAGAAGGGTATAGTAAGGGACTAAGCATAGTCTCCATAGCCTGACCTCATAAGGAAGGGCACTCCAGAAACCAGAGGAACAAGTGTCCAGCCATGACCAGTTTCATCTCAATTACCAGAAAAAGTTAATTACCTGAATGACCTTGGGCAAGTCACTCTACCTCCATGGACCTCAGTTTCCCCACTTGTAAAGTAAGTGGGTTGGACTTAATGGACTTTAAGGTCTTTTGTAGCTCCAAAGCTCTGATCCTATAAATGTCTCCTAACTAGTCTCTCTTGCATGCCAATTGGGCCGCTCAGATGCTTTCTTTGAAAGGCTGTGGCTTCAGATCTATGGAAAGGTAGAAGGAAATTTAAGAGATCATTTAGCTTCTATGACCCTCATAATCTCCTAATCTGTAAAAAGGGGGAAATAAAATTTTCACTTACCACTTCAGAGTTGCTGCTTAAAACACAATAAAAATTTGAGATATTGTCCTCATGGGATAAGAAGATTCAAAGCTGGAAGGAACCCTACAAGTCATCTAGTTCAAACACTTTCATTTTATACATGAAGAAACTAAGGTCTAGGGAAAAGAAATGACTTACCCACAGTCATACAAAGAGGTAATGTCAGAAGTGTTACTAGAACCTAGGTCCCCTTATTGACACACCCAATGCAACCCCAGAGGAATAACTATATGGGCTACCCTAACCTTGCCTCCCAGAACAGCCTGTGTATCCAGAAAGTTTCTGGGACTAGTTTCTGTACTATATGCTTCTGGGCTTAGAGAATACAGGCCCCCATAAGGAACAGTGGGAAAGTCACATATAACAGGGCTGGGTTGAAGTGGGCACTGAATAATTCATGTGCTGCCACAGAGAAGGGCATGAATAGTGTCCCTGTGTACTACAGGCCAACAGTGCCACTGGTCCTATGTTTCCTCCAGATTAAATATTAATATGAAGAAAATGAAAGGAAAAGCCTCAGTAGAGGAGAAATGAAGCCAAGACCAGAGCTGATCTGCTCTCAGCCATTGTCATCAATGTTCCACAAAAGGTCATTTAGCTCTTGAAGGTTCAGGTGTATTTTTATTTTCTTTTTTTGAGCACTGTAAAAAAAAAAAAAAGCTAGACTGTGAATTAGGAAGGAAAGGGCTCAAGAAGGCCTGGTCAGGCCATTCTCCAGCTCTCTTTCTAGCTGCTTTCTTTATTCCTGTCTTTCAACATGTGCAAGGTTATCTTGGGCTATCAGAAAAGGAAACGAGCTTGTTCTACTTGGCCCCAGAGGACAAAACTCAAAGCAACAGGAAGTTATGGGGATGCAGATTTTGGTTTGGTATAAGAAATAATTTCCCAGAAATGGTCCCCATCTCCAGTGGAATGGCGTACCTCAGAACTTAGGGGGTCACCCCATCAAACTAGCTGGTCACTTGATGGGAATTCTGTAAAGAGGATTCATGCTTCAGACTGGGGTTGGATGGGATGACCTCAAAGATCACTTCCCACTTTAACATGCTGTGATTCCCACCTCTAACATTTTGGTTCAATTAGCCCTGAGCTAATTGAGAAGATTGGGACACCAAGTGGTTAATTGTGGGAATTGAGCGAACCACACTGATTCCATCTTCTGGCTCAGTTCTGGAGCTAAGTTTCTATTCAGTTATGGGTCTAGTCCAACTTCTGTATTGTGAGAAAACTTTATTCAATTATGGGAAGTGGGAGAAAACTTTATTACATTGTTTGAACTCACCTGGGAAACCCACCTCTACCTGCTATTTAAAGACCCTTAACCAAGGCCCTAGGTTATGTTGACCAGGAACTCAGTCAGACCCAAAGTTTGATGCAAGTTTTCTCACAATTGTACATCTCAAGCAACTCATATTTCTTATCTGAAAACTGGCCCCCTACTGATTGATCAATTACTGTTTACACTTAGAGGGAGTGGGATACCGTTTTTTTTAGCTGTTCACTCTTTCCCTCCCAATTTGGAAAATTCCTAATCTTCCATACAATTAGAAATCAGATTACCTAATGTTGTATTGTTTCCTTTTAATTAATTGGTCCTATTTGCTTAATTGTTTTTAATGTATAAACAAGTGTGTCTCCCTCTGTATTCCAGGCCCAGTTCTAAACTGAGGAAGGTCTTGGTCCCAATTTGTGAGGCAATTGACGTGCATTGCCTAATAAATCAGTATGTTCAGAAAGTCGAATCTTTGTTTCCTTCAGTCATTTCCTTTTTCACCTGTCACACCTCTTAAAGGAAAACTGACAGTAGAAAAGTGCTTAAATACTTTTAAGTACTCTTGAAGGAATATGGACCCTAATTCTCAGCCTTCTTTCCATTTGACATGAATTAATTAGCAACTCAGACTGAACGCTGAAAATTTTTAAAAGCCAATTCAAAACATGAACTTCAGGGAGTGTGTGTGAGAGAGAGAGAGAGAGAGAGAGAGAGTGTGTGTGTGTGTGTGTGTGTGTGTGTGTGTCTGTGTATTAGGGGGTCTAATATACCAGTGGAAAGAACAGTGTTATTATAGTCAAATGACCTTTGTTTTTTGGCAATTTGTTTCTTGCCAATGATACTTAATAGCCATGTCCAAAGCAGGTCACTTCGCCCTTCTGAGACCCAATTTCCCCATCTATAAAATGAGTATGGTACTTGTACTCTCGCCATCTAATGTTGAAAATCTTGAAGTACTGTATAAATGGAGTTATTGTCATTTTTATTGTCATAACATTAGTACTTTTGTAGTTAGTAGAAAGAACTTTGGATTAGAGAGTTAGGTAGGCGAACCTAGGTCTTGGTTCAAGATCTTTCAGTTTCATTATCTGTAAAATGGGAATAATAGTCCCCACCCCTGCTTACTTCACGGAGATGTTTTGAGGATAAAGTGGGAAAAAATTATAGAAGTGATTTGAAAATTATAAAATGTAATTATTTGCTATAAGGAATGGCTCTCTGAGATGGGGGAGAGGAAAGATATAGTGTGAAGGGTGGTGAAATTCAGGCTATGTAAAAATAAGAGACATCAATAAATTCTTTTTCAAAAAAGAAAATATAAAGTAGTATTCAAAGACAAGGGATTATGACTATAAATAACATTACTTCACTTGAAGCTTTCAAAGACCATTGCTAACTGATTGCCTAAATAAAAACGGCAATAGACTACATTAGTATAGGGCAAATGAAATAATAAATATGAAGCGCTTTGCAAACCTTATCCAATAATATAAACTTGAGCTATTATTGTTATTTATCTTCTAGGCCATTTCTTTTCACAGAGACCAAAGGGTCCATCAAATCATAGCCCCTTGACTCCTAAATGTACAGGGCTGAGTAGTTTTAGCCTAGAGAGGGAAGAAACAGAGCCCCACTCCTAAGGTAATTTAACAGCTCTGATATCTTCCAGCCCACAAACTGGACCCCTAAGCCCTACATTCCATCACTTTACCTTGCTATATCTTTGGCGATCTGTTCATTGGGGCAGTTGACAAAGGCAACTGAATGAGTCCCCGAGAGGTAGCTGCCAGTAACCGATGAGTGGAGATGGAGGCTGATGGTCTTCAGCATAGGGTATGACAGGAGGAAGGCCATCACCACCTAGAGAAAAGTCAGGAGACATAGGTCAAGACTGCTCAGGTCTATTCAGTCCTTCAAAGAAACAAAACCTCTGTGCAATCACATTCATTCATTCATTCATTCATTCATTGAGGCAGCTGGTGGTACAGTGGATAGAGGGCTGGGCCTGGGTTTAGGAAGACCAGAATTCAAATCTCTGGCCTCAGGCACTTACTAGTTGTGTGACCTCAGGCAAGTCGATTAACTTCTACCTGCCTCAATTTCCTCAACTGTAAAATGGAGATAATAATATCACCTACCTCCTAGGATTATTGTGAGGATCAGATGAGATAATATTTGTAAAAAGTGCCTAACAGTGTCTGGAACATAGCAGGCACATTTCTCTTTGGATCATTTGACAAATACTTATTAAATGTCTCCAGTGTATAAAGCATTGTGCTAGGAACTAGAGAGTTACAAATTTTGGTTAAAATACGGTCCCTGCCTTCAGAGAGTTTATAATCTCATAGATGAATAAACACAAACATACAGTTTTACAGGGTAAATGCACTAAATGGTTGCAAAACAAGTTACTATGTGAAGTCAATACTCACAAAGGAAATTAGAACCCCCTCCTTTTTTTATTTGCTTTTTGCTTTACCCCCTAACCTACTTTAAGATTATGGTACCTGCCTTTAGATTCTCTTGATTTCTTCAGTCACAATCACATATCTGTCTGTCTTACAGGCTCACTTGGTCTTAGAGTTGGCAAGGACTTCAGAGAATAGCTGTCTAGTCCAAACTCTGCCTGAACAAAACACTTTCTAATATATCCTCCCCAGTGTGGCCATTTAGTCTTCATTCAAATATCTCCAGTAATGGGAAACTCACTGCTCTCAGCTACAGCCCACTGTATTCAAGTATAATTGAAATATTAGGAAGTCATTCCTCATATCAAGCTTAAATCTGTCTCTCAGCAACTTCCAGCCACCCACTACTCTTAATTTTGCCCCATGGAAATCAGCGGGAAAGGTCAAATCTTTCTTTCACATGGAAGCTTTTCAAATACTTGAAGATAGTTATCACCCCTAGTTCCTTCAACTCATCTTCACATGACATGCTTTCAAAGTCCTTCAGTATTCTTCGTGCCCTCCTCTAGACTCTCCCCAGCTGATCAGCATCCTTCCTAAAATGTGCCACTTCCAGATGAGCACAGTATTCCAGATATACTACTTTGACTAGGGCAAAAGACACTGGGAACACCACTTCTGTGGTTTTGTGCTCTTTTTGCTTGATGTAGCCTATGGTCTCATTAGCTTTATCCATTAAAACCCCCATCAGACAAACTCCCATCCAACCACATCTCTACTACTGTGGAACTGTGAAGTTCATTTCTTGAAGCCAAGTGTTTAAAACTCCAGTTTCTTCTGACCAGGGAATATGTCTGATTATGTAACTCCTTCCACTCCCAATTCTAAAACATATGCCCTAGAAACATAGTAAGTTCACCAGATGGAGTAGTGACCATGAGTTCTTATTGCTGACTCTTCATCAGAGTACTACTGAATTTGTGTCAGGGTACCTTCATTCACAAGTCCATGTTTTATTGATATGGACAATCCATATGAACTTGGGAAAGTTTAACTTCTTTGGAACTCAGAAAGTAAATCCAAGAGATTGGGTAAGCTCTAAAATCTATTCCAAGTCTAAATCCTATGATACTAAGTGCGTAACCCTGGGCAAATCACTTACCTGCTCTGAGTCTCACTTTCCTCAGTTGTAAAATGTAGATAATACCATCTATCCTACTAAACTCATTTGGCTTTTCTGAGGCTCAAAATAAGCTTTTCTGAGTCTCAGCTTTATCTTTGTAAAATATGGATAATACTATCTGCCCTACGCATCTCATTAGGTTTTTAATGAGACTCAACATAAGAAAATTACTGTTAAAGGACTTTGTAAAGTACTTTTACTTAATTTTTTCAAAGTCCTTTAATATCTATTTCCCCATTACACAAATGACAGATACAATTATTTCAGAAAGAAGTGGTGTTAAGCATCACATACATGAGAGACTTCCCTGCATTTTCTCAGTATGTATCCCTAGAGCTCCCTGGATGGACTCCAGCATTTTGGGCACCTCTAGATCTCCACCCTCTTTCCCTGGCCTTGCTCAAATCCATTTCTGTTCTCCCTCTTTTACTCCCCAGTCTCTCTGCCTTTGGCTGGCTCCTGTCTTCTGGCAGGGCATGACTGCTGTCTTTATTTCTTTACTTTCTGAGTTTGACTAAATGGCAGGCTGGTTTTTTTCTCTGCCATAACCACATCTTTCCTCTCATCTGCCTCTCTGATTTGGCAATCCAGCTGCTCTAAAATAAGACACAACCTCTTGATGAAAAGGGTCCAAACCATGAAATCCAATAGGGTCTTTTAAAAAAAAAAAGATTGTATATGACTACATGATAGACTATCAGAACTGAAAAGGATCTTAGAACATGGAATGATAATGCTGTGTGAAGAGATCTTGGAAATCATCCAGTCCAACCCTCCTTCCAGGTAAGGAAGGACCAGAGAGATAGATGGACATGGAGACAAAAAGGACAAACTGGAGCAGAAGAGCAGAGAGACAGACTCGGAGGAGTTGACATTTGACCACAAGCAGGGCTTTCTCAGGACCCTCAGATGTCAGAGGAGCTTCAAGGTGCTAAAGTCCAAACTGAGATCAGAGTTCTTTGGGGCCCAGGGGTAGATACAACAATTTCCATCAAGAAAGCCCCTGGCTCGGGGGACATGAGAATAACAGGAAAGGGGGCAGTTTTGAAGGGATCAAAAGCTCCAATTTGCATTTTTTTAAAATTCCCTTTAATGGGATAAAATAAAGGCAATTAATTTAAACGTGATTTGGATATAAAAATGTGTAATGTTTTAATCTCCCTCGCTAGCCCCCACCCGTTCGCGCTCCTTTTTCAGTTTTTTCACTTTTTTAGAGTTTCAGCCGGGGTTTCTCAGAAAGGAGAGGAAGAGGACTCAGTAGGTAGGAGGCAGGTGGTCGGTATCGGCGTCACTCCACGGGCAGAGGAGAGGATTCCCACTGTGGACCCACTGCCCCGGGGTACTGGCGGCCACTCCCAGTCTTCACTGGCAGAGGTTGTGTTTTAGAAACAGACAGCATTCGGGGTCAGAAGACCAGGTTTGGAGTGTGCCGTAATGCCACCTGTGTAACCTTGAGCAAGTTTATTGCCCTCTCGGGGTCTCGATTTCCTTATCAGTAAAATGAGTAAGTTGAATTAGATCTCCGTGGTCCGTGGGACTTTGAATCCCAACATCCCTAAAGTCCGAGGGGAACCCTCCCTAGGGCCGGGCACTCACCAGGAGCCAGTGGAGGCAGCCGGGGCGAAGGCAGCTCTGGGTAGCGAGCGGCGGGCAGCGCGGAATCGGCCAGTCCATGGTGCCCTCGGGCGCTAGCGGCGTGCGGACCCCCGGCTCCTGCTCAGCCGCTGCAGCCGCGCTGCCACCCGGGCGCCCTCTGGGACCCCGCTAGGCTGGGCTTGGCAGAGGAGCCGGGGTCCTTGCAGGGCTCTCCAGCCCCTCCCCTCCTCTCCTCTTGTCTTGGCTCCTCCTTCCAAAGGCTGTCCTGGGATTAGCGTCTGGGCTTTTCCACCTGCCAGTGCCCAGCCAGCTCCCCTCATCCTCGAACTCGGGGACACTTTCTGTGTCCTCTCTCAGTGGCTCTTTCTGTCCCGCATAACTTCAGCCGCGGGGGGTCTTCGAATCAGAACGTGGGTCCCACCGCGGGCTGAAAAGCCGGGGGCTCAAGGGGCCAGTCACACGCAAGCTGGATCGTAGAACGTAGAGCTGGAAGGAACCTTAATGACCATCCGTCCAGCGCAATACCCAGATTTTACCGAGGACATTAGACTCAGGAGGAAGCTGAGACGTCTGAAGAGAGATTCGCATTTGAGGGAGGAGGGGAGGCTGCGACGGGTCTGAATCAGGTACGCAAGCCCCCTCCACCCAAGTACATCATCAACTCACTTGCACTTTAGAGTCTCAAAGGGTTAAGAGAAGACCCTGAAAAGTGACTTACCTATGTCATATAGCATGGGTTAGAGGCAGGTCTTGAACTCAAGTATTCCTGTTTCCAAGGCAGGCCCTCTAACTTTGTGTCACCACAGGTTGCTGTCTCACAAATAATGATAATAGCTGGTATTTAGGTGGTACTCTAAGATTTACAAAATACTTTTGTATTTTCAACCTTGAGGAACTGCTCCTGGGTTCCTATAAGAGCTCAGGGTATTACACTTACTGTTCTGTGCCTTGGCCTGCCATCTGGGCAGGCTTCAATCCTGAGGAATTAGGCTTCTAATGAGGGCAGTTACTTACTTTTCTTATACTTTTTGGTTAATTAAGACCCCATATGGAAGCCTCAAGGATGAGTTTACTTGGAGCCTAACAAGGGTGACTCACTTCTAGGGCCTCCCCAAAGAAGGGGAGTGAAAAGGGTACCAAATGAACAGTAGGAATCAGGTATAGGAAAGGGAATTTATTCTTATACACAAAAGAAATGCTAAAGACTAGATGCTCACACATGTGAGCCTTCCAAAAAAGAAACTTAAAATAAGACTCAGCAGCTTAATTTATAATCACTGTGTTTGCAGAACTGCTGATTAAGGTATTTTATAATTTTACATTTTACCACAGCTTTGCACTGTTCAAACAATTCCCAGTACCGTCCAAACAACAGCAGGAAAAGTGACCAGACTGGAACTTACCTTTTTGTCAGTGGCTGTCCTTTCCAGAAGCACTTCAATAATTGCTAAGGACACACACATACCCCAAAAGCTCCAACCTGGAGAGATTTAGGACCTCCTGACCTCTCAAAGGCACAAGGTCAGGTTCAATCCTGAACATTAGAGTAGATACTCACATGCCTAAAATCAAGAAAGAGTAAGCCCCAAAGAGATAGCTCAAATCCAGGCTGAGGCTTACCTAGCGGTAGACAGATAGGTACTTTGGTTGTGTCATGTGCTAGCAGCCAACCATATAGAGACCCAGTCACCCAACTCCCAGATACAGCTGGAAAGGAAGAGAGAGACCTGGGTCTAGCTACTCTCTTTAGTACAGCTACTAAGACATCAGTTTCTTCAGTCCACAGCCAACAGGCAGACAGTTATCTTCAAGAGCAAGTCTATCAGCAACGAGTCATACATTGCCAGAATCAGCCCTTCCTCCCCCCTCCCCCTACCCCCAGTTTCAATTCTATGGGTGCCTGGAACCAGAAATGACAACTTTGATCCTAATCTCTGACAGAAGAGAGGGGGATGGCCTCACTATGTGCACATTATTTTTTGTGTTTTCACAGTAATCTTGTATTACTATTATCCTGCATTTTATTATCACCCTGTATTTTACAGGATTATTATTATATTATTATTATCCTGAATTTTATAAAATGAAGAAACTGAGGTACCTAAAGGGTAAAGTGATTTGCCCATGAGCAAAGTTGCCCATAGGTAGGTCCATGGATGATAGATACAGGGTTGGAAGGAGCCTTAGAGGCTATATTGTACACTATAAGCATACATGCCCACAGCTAAAGATCCACATTCACTCATTTGAGTGTCCCAGCCCTGACCCCAGAGGGAGAACCCCCAGGAGGTTCCTGGAAACAAACATTTCTGTTTATTTATAACAGTATGACAAGGCTGAGGGTGTGTCAAATGGGGCCTTTAGCTGAGGCTGGTAGGGTATTACAGCATCATAGGTTTAAAACTGGAAGGGACCTTAGAAGAAACTCCTTGTTACCTACTTTAAGTAGGGTCCATGAAATGGATGTGGGGGACTGGAAGATTTAAAATAGGGCAGATAGAGAATAGATAGGGCAGGAAGAAAAGGCAAAAGGGACAGGAAAACTATGAGGGAAGAGGAGGGAGAACTAATCTACCCACCTCCTTCTTCCCACTAGTTCATATTGTTTTTAGGTTTCAACAAAAATTTATGAAGTACTTAATGTGTGCAAGGACTATTGCTCACCAGCATGGTGGGAAGAAGGAGAGGTACAATAATGTGTAATACATGCTCCTTTACACTCATGAAAGTTTACAGTCTATTATAGAGATATAACACATTTACAACTAACTGTACTTCAAAATAAAAAACCCCATTAAAGGTTCATATGTGCACCCACTTCACAGGGCTGTTGTGAGGATCAAATGGGGTAATTTTCCTTAAAGTGGTATATAAATGCTGGCTGCTACTACTACTACAGTTAAATACATAGTTCCTACTCCACTCAGTTCAATTCAATTCAATTCAACAAGCTTTAGAGGTCCATGTTTCTTAGCTGTGTGACTTTGGACAAGTCACTTAACCTCTGTTTGCCTCAGTTTCTTTTGTCATAAAATAGGAGTAATACTAGTACCTACCTCCTAGAGTTGTTGTGAGAATCAAATTATTCGTAAAGTACTTAGCACAGTGCCTAGCATGTAGTATAAACTATACCAACGCTAGCTATTATTGTTAAGTATCTACAATGTACAATGTTCTGTGCTAGGCCTAAGGACACAAAGACAAAAACAAGTATAAAAGGCAAATTAATTTGAAGAGATGACAAAGGTAAATGACTAGAGCAATTAATGAAAACTTCTTGTAGGAGGTAACACCCAAGTTGAGTCTTAGAGGAAACTGAAGATTCTAAAAGGGGTTGGGTTGGGATGTGAGGATAGTCCAGCACTAGGGATGGCCTATGCAAAGGTGTGATGGAGTTGAGAAATTGAATATTGAGTTCCAGGATCAGCATAGAGTACATAAAAGTGAGTGATTAGAAATAAGATTTTAAAGGTTATAGGATACAGTCAAATTACAAATGTCAAATGGAACGATCTGGCTTTTATTCTAGAAGCAATAGGGAGCTATTGAAGACATTTGAGTAGGGGAAGGGTATGGAAAAACCTGTGTCCTAGGAAGACATTTTGTCAGCTATGTGGTAAAGGCATTTGAATGGGGAGAGAATAGAAGCAAGGGGACCAATTAGGAAACTCATGCATTAGTTTGAACCAGAGAGAAGTCAAGAAGTATAATATTATAGATTTAAAGTTAAACGGACCCTGAAAGGCTACTTAGTACAACCCTCTCATTTTACAGTTAGGATAACTGAGCAATTTAAGAGACTTGCCCAAGATCATACAAGTAAGAGGCAGAATTTGAACCCAGGATTAAGTAAGTAGTACTAACTCCCACTTTAGGCTTTCTGAGAGAGATTAGGTGATAAGAAACAAAAAATCTGTAAGATACTTTTTCTTTCCTGTCATTTCAGCTTTGGTTATGTTGGAATTACAGAAATGAAGTCAGATAATCAAAGTTTGTTGAGCTGCTAAAAATATCTTGGTAGATTTTGGATGTTTGAAGATTTATGATTTTTAAGATTTCAGGTGGAGAACTCCTGAAACTTTGGCTAATTCCAGGAACTCACTCCCTTCTGAAATATCTTAGTTAAGTTTTGAGGTACTGCTCTGTAGTATTTGTTTTAAGGAAAAATAAGCATTAAATTTCATAAAAGTTAAAAGTAAATGGCAAGGTTAACAGCCTCATTGTTCTAGGTCAATGAAGGAAGGCAATTATTTTGAAAGTAACCCCGGAGTGGGACTGTAAATTACTATTGTTTTGAGCTTTTATTACAGGGATAGTTGTCTGAATTGTTATGAAGCCAGTAGTAGAAAAGAAGTGTGCTGTAGTCTGGGAACTGCTAAAACTGGATGTCTATGCCTGGGAAAGGTTTTGAGGACAACTTTGGGATGGCCTAAGGTAGGACCCTCATGACTTTATTTCCCCATTGTGCTATTTCCTTTCTGAAAAGGAAATTTCCTCTTCTGGTTAATCCTGAGCCTTGCTTTTGACACCCTATGGCTACATTTTTGCCTATCAGATACGACTCAAGCCTGGAATCAAAGAGAGATAAGAGAGTTCCTTCCCCCCTGTTATGACATATGACCTTGTTATAGCTATGTTTCTCTTTTTTCTTTTATAGCAAATTTCTACAGTCAAGAAGTTTTATAAGTACAATACTAAATCTATTAAATACTAGATTGATGCTGTAACATCTCTATAATAGGATGCAAGTATGAACATCTTACAATTTTAAGCTGTATTTGTGGTCAAATTATGATTTGGGGGTGATTTCTTCCTAAGGGGGAAATGATTAGACAAAATAATGAGACAAAGATGTAAAAAGTTTTCTAAGTAAATGGAATAGTAAATTTTGAGAAAGCATCAAGAATAGACTTTTCTCTAAGAACAATATACATATGTATATGATTGGTTCCCAAATTTATCTGTCATGGAAATTCAGACTTTGAATATGTTTTAGTTATATGTTCTTAAAATCGGATTGAATATTTATTAATTAAGGATTAATTGGATTTTACACACAAATTATACTGATAATGGTAAAAAAAAAAGTGAAGTTATTTTTCCATTTTTAAGATATCTGTCTGATATTATTAAAGAGTAGAAGAGTTAATTTTACAGTTGGACCCTTGTGAATTTTTAAGGATTCTTATATCAGGTACAGGATTTAGATACGGACAGAAACAATAAATGGAATATATGAACTGAAATTCTCTGAAGTTTCAAGATTGGAGAACCAAATTTATTAAATTGTATTAAGTCTTGTTACTAGCAGAATTATCTAGGAACCTCTAGACTTGGAACTAGGGAAGCAGAACCCCCTTTAGAGCTGTCCTAAGAATGAAGCCTTTTGTCCAAGAAAAGATACCCAGGGACCAGACAACTACATGAAATATGTGGGACTCAAAATGTGCTGGTTAAATGGACACTGAGAATGGGTTACTAGGCTACAAGGAGACTTGATGATATGTTTAAGTTTTCTTGGTTACTTTGGTGACATGTAAATGTCACCCTTCTCAAATGTCTCCTCAAAACTAGTCCATTGTGAGTTAAGTGGTTTGATCTGCAGCGTGACATTAATGTGACCCAACAATGTAATTATGATTATGAATTTATGAAAAACCCTATTGTTTGAACATAGTCCTGTATGGATGGGAAACTGGACCATTTCAGATCTAAAGATTGATGCTAGGAGTTGTCTCACAATTGTGCATCTCAAGCAATCTAATCGCCCATACCAGATCCTTCTGACAACTGCCACAGCTGCCAAACATGTGGGTGTGTGCTCCTGGATCATCTGAAGAAAGTCCCTGCTCCTGAGTGGATGGCAGAAACCTCTGGGGACCTCAAGGTTCATCTAGTATAGACCCAGAAGCAGCTGACATCCAGATGAGACAGCTGTTTCAAGATTCCAGACAAGGGCTGTTTATTGTCCTTGTTTTTTTTTTCCTCCTCTTCCATTTTGTTATGTGTCCAACCACTATAGACCTGATTCAAGTGTATAATGGCATTTTCTCCCTTTGTATTCTTGGCCCCCTTCTGTTTTCTTTTTGCAAGCAAACAATGACTAAACAAAATCTATTCAACTCAACATCTTGTCTTGGACCAAAGGGCCTCTTGTGGCATCTTGACTTATCCCTTCTTCTCCTTAGGCCAGAAGGATAGTAGTTCTTTCAGACCTACTCCTTTGGCCAGTAGGAGAAAATGTCAAGATATTAGGAGATACCCTGTTTTCTAGAGTTAAGGTGCAGCTTCACATATGTATATACTGGAACTGATGGTATCTGAGCTTGGGCAAACACCAAAAGGCCCAGACATAAGTTCCTGTTATGAAAGGACTTTTTGTCACTAGACAACCTTGCTTCACTGTTGCTCTTGTACCTCACCACTGTTGCTATACTAAGCTTTTTGACTCTTTGTTGGGCCACAAATATATAAATCAAGGTTTGGCCACCCTGAGGTGGGTCCCCTCAAGTGGGCTGGCACATGTGTCTAATTTTCTCCTTGCTTGCAAGCCATTTCCCTCACTTTGAAATTAAACCTCTCTTTGAATCCTGACTTTTGTCTCCAGCCTGCTCTGTTCAGCTCTGGCCATCCACAAGTTAGAAGCCAGTTTGGTCCAGTTGATACCGGGACATAGTAGGCTCTATATAAATGCTTACTCCCTTTCTCCTCCCCTTCCTCATCTGAGAAAAATGGGAGATGATATGGAGAGGTTTGTGATATAAAATAGGGGGAAAGAGGATTGTCATGATGACTGGCCTCCATTTTCTTGGTCTGTTTAATATGACTTGCTAGGTATTCCCTATACTGGACTTTCCATCTCCTTCCTTTATGCCGTGGCACAAGTGAGCCTTCAATATGAAGTATACTCCTCCTCTACCTCTGGCTTTTATAGTCCCCAACTTCCTTCAAAACCCAGTTTACACATCACATGATACACAAAGCCTTCCTGATCCTCTCTCTCTATCCCTCTCTCCAGCTGTCACTGCTCCCTCCCTCTTGAAATGTTTTTGTATGGATCCTATACCTACTTATCTTTGCACATGTTGTATCTTTCCCAGAAGGAAGTAAATTTCTTTAAGGTAGGGACTAAAAGTTTAATAAAGTTTTGATGAATAGAATTGAATAAAGTAGTAGTTAAGGTGAGAAAGGGGTGATATAGGAGACTTGAGGAGGGAAGGTTGTCAAGAGAATCATAGAGAGCTGATCTCATAGGAAAATAAAAGAATAGTCATGTGGTAGTTAAAGCCTGGTTGGTAAAAGTTTGGTAACATAAATTTGTAGTACACCCAGCTAGTGCACTCTATCAATGTTCAATAATAAGTAAGAGTAGAACCTCTGCACACATTAGAGTGAGCTCCTTTAAATAAGCTATGCCAGGTTCAAACTGCTCTTATGGGTCTACATCTACTCAAAAAAGCAGCATAACTAAGAAGCCTCCGCTAATATATTTACCTCTTAACCTCTTTCCTAGTTAGACAGAAGATATAAATATTTCAAAGTAGGGTATTTAACAAAATAGCAGGGTAGGGAAAGAATCAATAGAATATTCCCCCTAGAATGGTCATATACACTTACCGTCAGTGGGAAGTGTGGATGCATCCAGTAGTAGAGACTTTTCCAAAGCTCTTGTACTAATCCCACTGCTCATGTAGGCATGCAATGTTAAGTGATCATTCTCTCCAGCAAAGAGGAGAGACTTATGCAAATACCCCAGGCTTGAACTTGGATTATGTGTGCAGAGGAGACAGATTTAAATAATCCAGGGTTTTGCTAGGGATGAGCAGCAATGGGAAGGGAGACAAGGGAATCAAGAGAAGAATACAATGTAGAATTGATGGAAAGTCAACATAACAGAGTGCTAGACTTAGAGCTAAGAAGAACTGGGTTCAGATTCTTGCTCTGATAGTTGTGTGATCCTAGTCAAGTTTCTTAACTTCTCTTGTCCTTAGTTTACTCATCTGTAAAATATCCTCCAACCTCTAAATCTATGATCCTATGAAGTGGCTAACTACAAGTTGAGATTGGGAAAGGAGGGAAGAGAAAGCAGGGGTAATGGTGTGAGAAAAGTATTAAAGAATGAAGATATTAGAAATCAGGATGAGGGGGGAAAATTGGTTTAGAATGGGTAAGATATATAGAAAAATGGAGTGGTAGGATGTTATAGTCACAGAAGAATGACAGAAGTGGAACACTTGTGGATAATGGTGAGATCCAGGGTGTAAACATCCCTAGGTGTGTCAGAAGTGGAGTAAAGGAATAAGTCATGGGATTTGTAGAGATTGAGAAACTCGCAGTTTGAGTTGTTTGAAGGAAAATCAACATGAATGTTGAAGTCCCCTGGTATGAGAACTGGAGTTGCAGGAGAGAAAAAGCAGTGAGCCAGGTGTTGGACTCTGAGAAAGGAAGGGGCAATGACTTGGGGCTGACAGGTAATGATCTATGTAGGAAAAACTAGTAAACTAATAAGGAAGAGTTGCTAAGTGAGGGTGACAAAATTAATCTGAAAGTGTCAGTGAGAAGCAAGGAGTATTCCAACTCCTCTATTATCAGTATGTTGAGGAGGGTAGTGATGGGAGAGAGAGGGTTCAATCAGTTCTGGAGAAGATGGCCAGAGATACAATTATTATATAGGGGAAACCAGGTCTCAATAAGTTCAAGTAGATGGAAGAAGTATGACAGGAAGTATTCCAGAAAGAAGAGAACATTATTTATTTATTTATGTATTTATTAGGGAACCAGAATTCCAGAGGGCACAATAGAAAGGGTTCCCCTCCTGATTCCCTTTTTGACTCTTAGGACTTTGTCACCATTCCCTCTCAGAGGTACCTTCTCCCACCTCCTCTTTTCAGCTCCCTTTTGTGTGCTATATTCTTTCTTGAGAACATAAGCTCCTTGAAGGCAAGGATTGTCTTTATTTTTGCTGCAGTTTGTATTCCCAAGTACGTGGCACAGTGCCTGGAACATAGTAAGGAGTTAATAGATGCCTATTGCCTTGCTGCTTTGCCTTGCCTTGTTATCATGATCTTGGGTCATGGGTGGGATGATAGAACACAAGGTGGTAGTTGAGGACAGTTTATTCCTAGGTAGTCAGTTATTAAGTAATCTAGGAACAGGAGGAGTAACAAGTGGTAGGAGTTTACTAACAAAAGGAGTAATGAGTAGGGAACCACAAATGCTTAGCTTCCATGGGGAAGGAGGAGGAAACCTATGACCTTGAGGCCATGTGTGACCTCAAGTGACAGCTCTGTTTGGATCCAAAGGGCTGCACTTGAGAACCAAGAGGGCCACACATGGCCTCAGGGCTAGAGATCCTCCCCACCTATTCCCCTCCCCATAGGGTATTGTTTCAATTTATCAGAAAATGACATATCTCTACCTCTATATAACTTTATCTAGTTTATACATGATTGTTTGCATATTATCTCCTGGATTAGACTCTGAATTCCTCCAGAGCAGGGAATACTTTTAGCCTTTCTTTGTATGTAGTACAATATCTGACATGCAGTAGGCACTAAGTAAATGCTTGTTTTCTTAATTTGGCTTTCAAGAAAAAGGTCAGGAGCTGTGGGCCTTGGTCTTCATCTGTTCCTCTTGGCTGGTGGAGTAGGGGATTTGAGAGGAGGTGCTTCAGGATACTGAGGCAGCTAGGTGGTGCAGTAGGTAAAGCAGCGGACTTGGAGTCAGGAAGAACTCAAATCCTGCCTCAGATGCTTAGTAGCAGTGTGACCTTGGGCAAGTACCTCAAAGGTCCAAGGAGATAATAATAATAATAATAATAATCCAAGGAGATAATCACATAAAACATTTTGCAAAAAAGTGCTGAATACATGCTGCTATTATTAATGTTAACAACATCTACTAAGATTCTTGTCACTTAAGTTAATTTTTCCCTAAAAGGTCATTTTCTAGGATAGTCCAGAAGACTGAAGGCTTGAATTATTGACATAGCTTCTTGACTGAGTAAATAGAAAAGCCCAGGGCACTAGGAGTTGACTTAGGCTCTGGGCTCACTCTCCCAACCCATTCTTGAACTAGCAGGTCAGGTACCCAGAGCTTAGCTACTATTTTCCCCCTTTGGGGTTCTAGGGGCTATGTGGTTCTCTAGAGCTATTGCCTTCTCTTAATTACCTCTTGCCAGATAATATCTCTTCAGTGTGATTTAACCTATGAGCATTCATTACCTTTTATAAAGGAATTTTTTTATAAAGGAATTCAGAACACAACCACCTCTGGAATTGGGAACCAATACTCTTCTACCATCTCAGTCCTGGGGGAGAATGGAACTCAAATCTAAAGTAGTGACTATCAAACATATGACACACCAAGTGTACTTGTGGGTATGACATAGTCAATGGATAAGTTGCTGTCTTGCTTGCAGGACCAATGTCTCAGCTGTTGAGCCAAATCATTCACTGTCACGCTGGATTTAATATGTTGATCCTTAGGACTGGCTTCTCCCCAGGCTTGGCTGCTGAGTCGGTTGCTGAATGTCTAGTGGCACTTCTGACTTTTGAAAGCTCACAAGGTTGTAACCTGGTCTGTCCCATCATCAAGATCAGGAAAGAGTAAATATAAAGAGGCAAAGAAGCAAAAGGTGCCAAGGGTTCATGGCTATATCAGATTGGCCAGTCTTCCCATTATATACCCAACTGACCAGTTACACCATCATGGCCAGTGTGGAGGTAGGGGAGCTTCACCCAACTAAATCATCGTTACATTCTTGCTGAAGATCTTTCCATGCTATTGTCAAGTAAATTTTTCCTTAAATGTCAGAGTGGATGGTCTATGAGTATCTCATTTAGTTCTAGTCTTAAACCTGTACCACCAAACTGACCTGAGTCAGCCATGGCCCAAAACACAGGGGAGAAGGAATGATTTCTGGAAGACATGGCATATGAATTAGGCTTTAAAGTGTGTATAGGAATGCAACAGGTAAAGAATGGAGAGGCAAAGAAAACAGTCTGAGCAAAGGCACAGAGCTGGGAGATCTCAGTATGTGTTTGGAAATAGCATCTAGTCCAGTTTAGCTTCCCTATCTCTAGCTCCTTTCCCCCTCCCTCTCCAAAATGGGGGAAAAAAGAAAGAAAAAGGAATTCTTTGTAATAAAAGTCAAATGCAAAGTCAAGCAAAACAAATTCCCCAAATGTATGTCTTATTCTGCATCACTAATTCATCACCTCTCCATCAGAAGGTGGTTATTATGCTTCATCATTAGGTTTCTGGAATGATGGTTGATAATAAAGTAGTTGGTTATAATTCTTTCAAAGTTGTTTGCCTTTTCAATATTATTCATGCATATTCTCTTGGTTTTGCTCAATCTATATCAGTTCATAAAAATCTTACCTGATTTTTTTCTAAAAGCATTTATTTTGTGATTTCTTACTATGCAACAATATTCCATCCGATTCATGTGCTATTAATTTTTTCAGCCATTGCCTAATTGACAAGAACTCCATTTCCAGTTTTTTGCTATAACCATAGAAGCTGATTTACATATTTTTGTAAATCTTTGGTCTCTTTAAGGGTATAGGTCTAGTAGTGGTATTATTGGGTAAAAGATTATGTACAATTTTGACTTTGGGGGAGAGTTCCAAATTGCTTTCCAGAATGGCTGCACTAAATTCATAGCTTCAACAGCCCATTTATTTAACATACTTTCTTTCCTGTTGCCCCTCCATCATCTGTCACTTTCCTTTTTTTGTCATAATTGACAAATTCTTATTTACTTGATCACTTTCAATAAGGTCTGTGATTTTTTTTTTATTCTAAGCATTTAATATCCTGTTTCAGGTTTCTTGAGAATTAATCTTTCAATGCCTTTGAAATTGTGTTACCTCCAACTCAGACTTCCTCTATCTGTACTTGACCTGGCCTACGTGTTCTGTCCATCACAATTTTCTTTATCATGCAGCAAACCAGAAACTGTGACATCAGATTCCAAATGTTGACTCTAGTGTCATTGATGGAGAAAAAAGTCATAGAAATTTTGACGGTTTTTTTTTTTCCTGTTTTTCAATTATTGTTCTCCTTCCAGTTTTATCCTCAAATGCTGTTGGGATGATCTCACTGAATCAGACCTTTTGCCAAGTATTGTGTAGACTTGTTTTTTTCTCTTCTGCTTCTTACTGTTTCATGAAGCCATACTGCTTTACCTTCTACCATGCTCCACTCTAAGATCTTAAATAGTTTGTATTCTAAACTTGTGTTACTCTTAGCTGCCATCTCTCTCCTTGTTTGCTTTTTCTGGCTAGTTTCACATGACTTGTCTATCAACCAAAATGGTCTTCTTATCATTCCTAGAACTTGGCACTGTCTCCTGTCTCAAGTGCTTTGCACCGATGGTCCTCCATTCTTGGAATGAACTCCTTCCTCAGCTTTTCCTCTTAGAATTCTCAGCTTCTAAGGCTTAGCTTGTTGGCCACCTCCTAGAAAGAGCCTTCTCAAAACCTTGTATTCATTTCCTATCTCTCCTTCTTTTATCCAGTATACACTTTTCTGTGCACATGTTGTGTCCCTGTGGTAGAGTATAAGCACAGAGGGCAAGGAACACACACACACACACACACATACACATATTTGTCTGTGTCCCCAGTGCCTATTGTGGTGGTTTCCACATTGTAGAAGCTTAATTAATGCTTGTGGGATTGAATGTTAAAGATAAACTGTTTGCCAGCTAAGGTAGTTTCTAGGCTCTTTTGGTCTTCATTAGAGGCATCTAAATGGCATGGTGGTTCAGGAAAACCTGTGGTCAATTCTGCCTTCAGATACTTATTGTGTGACCTTGTGCAAATCACTTCACCTCACTTCAGTTTCCTCACCTGTAAAATGTAAAATTGCACCTACTTCCCAGGGTTGCTATGAAGACAAAATGAGGTAATATTTAGTGTGTAAACCTTAAAGTTTGCACACTAAACCTTACAGTTTAGTGCTTTTGTAAAACTTAAAGTAATGAATAAATGCTAGTGATGGTGAAGATGGTGATGGAGACTGATTTACTTCGGTTTTTCAGGAAATGGTTTTTGCTGATGTTTGCTCTTTACATTTCTAAATTCCAGCTTGATAAAATAGGTTAGGTTGGAGTTTCCTTAATTGCATACTATATTTTCTTCTTTTTATAATTTCTCCTAATTTGGGATTAATTTTTATCTTTCTTATGTTTTTAAATTTTTTTATTTTAGACAAATACTAAAACTTAAATACATAATAAGAAAATAAAAAAACATTATAAACTTAAATATTAAACTTAAACATAAAATAAGAAAAGAAAAAAACATGTCATGTGCACAGCAAAACATAGGAGAGGATTCAAAATATATAGCAAGAACTTATTTCAAGAAAGCTTATATAATAAATATGGTGCATTAAGTTGAAAGCTGTCCATCTTTTCTTAGGTTCGTTGTAGGTTTTCTTTTGTTCTCTGCTGTACACTTCTTATCTCTCTTTTAACAAGTCAATGGTGGACTGTATAGTTAATTTGGGAAAGATCCTCAGCAGTTTACTATCTGTTAGAATATAATCCTTTTGTTGTTGAGGTCTGTTACAAGCTATCCCCAGACTTCTGACTCTGTTCTCATGGAAAGTATTCAGGTTTCTGAATAGTCTATAAGTTTTTGTATCTTTCTCATTTCTTACTCCTCAAAAATGATTTCCAACTTTTAAAAAAAAAAATCCTTCTCCTCAGGGGGTGAAGCCAAGATGGAGGACCAGAAAGACACACTTAAGCAGGGGCTCCCCACACAGCCCACAAAATACCTGTAGAGAGGGACTCTCAACAAATTCTGGAGCAGCAGAAGTGGAGAGCAACAGAGTGGAGATTTCCAGCCTAGGGTGACCTGAAAGGCACACAGAAACATCAGTTGCACCTGACACGGAGCCCAGCCCAGCCCAGCCCAGCCTTGGCTGTGCAGCACAATGAGACACCTCGGGGGTGGAATCTCCAGTCGCAGCAGTGGGTCCTCAGATCCCTCAACCCACAGGCGCCAAAGGTCAGTGACGAGGTTTTATCAGCTGGCCAGGAAGGGAGAAGGGCCTTCCCATAGCTCTGGCAGCAGGCAGCAGCTACAGAGCTCATTGGTGGAGCGTAAAAACCCCTGGGGGCATTGAAAAGCTGAGTCTTACCTCAGCCCTGGGTGGAAGCCCTGGGAGTGCTGTCTTTGTCCCACACTGAATGGAGGCCCTGCCCATCCAGCTTATCTGAAAATCAGCCCCCAGTGCTGACTTGGGAACTGGAGGCCAAGTGGCTGTGGAGAGGTATCTGCTAAGATTCTGGGCACAAAAATCCCTCTCTGCATCCAGACCAGTACACGCTTGATTGTGCCACCTTGGAGGAACTGAGATCTCACAGATTCCCAGAGTATACCCTACTCTTGACAAAGGACCCCAAAATCAAGTAACTAGTTGGGAAAATGCCCAAAAAAGGGAAAAAAAATAAGACCATAGAAGGTTATTTTCTTGGTGAACAGATATCTCCTCCCATCCTTTCTGAGGAGGAAGAACAATGCTTACCATCAGGGAAAGACATAGAAGTCAAGGCTTCTGTATCCCAAACATCCAAAATAAATAGTCAATGGGCTCAGGCCATGGAAGAGCTTAAAAAAGATTTTGAAAATCAAGTAAGAGAGGTGGAGGAAAAACTGGGAAGAGAAATGAGAGAGATTCAAGAAAAGCATGAAAAGCAGGTCAACACCTTGCTAAAGGAGACCCAAAAAAATGCTGAAGAAAATAACACCTTGAAAAATAGGCTAACTCAATTGGCAAAAGAGGGTCAAAAAGCCAATGAGGAGAAGAATGCTTTAAAAAGCAGAATTAGTCAAATGGAAAAGGAGGTTCAAAAGCTCACTGAAGAAAATAGTCCTTTCAAAATTAGAATGGAACAGATGGAGGCTAGTGACTTTATGAGAAACCAAGAAATCACAAAACAAAACCAAAAGAATGAAAAAATGGAAGATAATGTGAAATATCTCATTGGAAAAACCACTGACCTGGAAAATAGATCCAGGAGAGACAATTTAAAAATTATGGGGCTACCTGAAAGCCATGATCAAAAAAAGAGCCTAGACATCACCTTTCATGAAATTATCAAGGAAAACTGCCCTGATATTCTAGAACCAGAGGGCAAAATAAATATCGAAAGAATCCACCGATTACCACCTGGAAGAGATCTAAAAAGAGAAACTCCTAGGAACATTTTGGCCAAATTCCAGAGTTCCCTGGTCAAGGAGAAAATACTGCAAGCAGCTAGAAAGAAACAATTCAAGTATTGTGGAAATACAATCAGGATAACACAAGATCTAGCAGCTTCTACATTAAGGGATAGAAGGGCATGGAATATGATATTCCAGAAGTCAGAGGAACTAGGAGTAAAACTAAGAATCACCTACCCAGCAAAACTGAGTATAATACTTCTGGGGAAAAAATGGTCATTCAGTGAAATAGAGGACTTTCAAGCATTCTTGATGAAAAGACCAGAGCTGAAAAGAAAATTTGACTTTCAAATACAAGAATGAAGAGAAGCATGAAAAGGTAAACAGCAAAGAGAAGTCATAAGGGACATACTAAAGTTGAACTGTTTACATTCCTACATGGAAAGACAATATTTATAACTCTTGAAACTTTTCAGTATCTGGGTAGTTGGTGAGATTACACACACACACACACACACACACACACACACACACACAGCACACAGAGTGAGTTGAATAGGATGGGATCATATCTTAAAAAAATGAAATTAAGCAGTGAGAGAGAAATATATTGGGAGGAGAAAGGGAGAAATGGAATGGGGCAAATTATCTCTCATAAAAGAGGCAAGCAAAAGACTTTTCAGTGGAGGGAAAAAGAGGGGAGGTGAGAGAAAAAAACATGAAGCTTAGTCTCATCACATTCGACTAAAGGAAGGAATAAAATGCACACTCATTTTGGTATGAAAACCTATCTTACAATACAGGAAAGTGGGGGAGAAGGTGATAAGCAGGATGGGGAAATGATGGAAAGGAGGGCAATGGGAGGAGGGAACAATTTGAAGTCAACACTCTTGGGGAGGGATAGGATCACAAGAGAGAATAGAAGCAATGGGGGGCAGGATAGGATGGAGGGAAATATAGTTAGTCTTTCACAACACGACTGTTATGGAAGTCATTTGCAAAACTACACAGATATGGCCTATATTGAATTGCTTGCCTTCCCAAGGGGAATGGGTGGGGAGGGAGGGGTGAAGAGAAGTTGGCAGTCAAAGTTTTAGGAACAACTGTCAAGTACTGTTCTTGCTACTAGGAAATAAGAAATATAGGCAATGGGGTATAGAAAGTTATCTGGCCCTACAGGACAAAAGAGAAGATGGGGACAAGGGAAGGGAGGAATGTTACAAGACAGGGCAGATTGGTGATAGGGGCAATTAGAATGCTTGGTGTTTTGGGGCAGGGGAAGGGGAGAAATGGGGAGAAAATTTGGAACCCAAAATTTTGTGAAAATGAATGTTAAAAGTTAAATAAATAAATTTTAAAAAAAAGAATAAAGAAAAGAGGAAGAAAGTGGAGAACATGGAAAACAACATCAAATAATATCATTAAAAATCAAATTGATTGTATTTTTCAAAGAAAAAAAAATCCTTCTCCTATGGTACATATTGATTTTATCTAGAGCAGGAGTGGGAAACCTGTGGCCTCAAGACTACATGTGGCCCTCTAGTTCCTCAGATGCAGTGTTTTGACCGAATCCAAGTTTTACAGAACAAATTTGTGAAATCTGGATTCAGTCAAAGGGCTGCTCTTCAGGACCAGGAAGGAATCCAGTGGTTCCCCACTCCAGAGTCTTTCTGACTCCAAAGTTCAGAGACCTTTCCCCATCAGTACTCTCATGGCCACAGATGCGCTGAAATAATGATGTAATGAG
Source organism: Notamacropus eugenii (assembly GCF_028372415.1). Classification (NCBI taxonomy): domain Eukaryota; kingdom Metazoa; phylum Chordata; class Mammalia; order Diprotodontia; family Macropodidae; genus Notamacropus; species Notamacropus eugenii. The sequence continues at coordinate 441,521,809 of NC_092872.1, read as the reverse complement.
ATACCATAGTGGAAACCCTCATTTATATTTTGATAACACTTCAGTACCTTATGGCTGAAGGAGAAAGTAGAAATGGCAATGAACTATGGCAGGAATAATAATTAACATTTGCATTGTTCCTTAAGGGTTGGAAAGAAATTTCTACGTACACTCTCTCATTTGATTTGATCCTTCCAACGACCCGTGGAGATCAGTAGTATTATTATCATTCCTATGTGACAGACAAGGAAACTTAGACGGAGAGAAATGAAGGTCGCAAAGCTAGCAGGAATGCGAGGTAGGATTCACACTCAGCTCTTCCTCACTCCAAGTCAAGTCCTTTGCAGAGGAGATCCATGATAGCAGCAGGACAATTTGGGAAGCACGGAGGACAGTTCTGCAAGAAATTGACCAGAAAGGACGATACTGAATCCCAGGGGTGGGGGAGGGGGAACCAGCCGTCATTAAAAAAACCAAGCTACTGAGAGTCCAGACACGCTGACCTCATCTCTATAAAATGAGGAGGACACACTAGCAGCGAGGCCAGGCTTGATGCAAGCTCACTTCCTGCCACCCCGAGCGTGACGGGATGGGAGCGAAGAACGAGTCAGCGACTTTGGTCCTCAGTTTCCTCGTCTGTAAAATGGGGATAATAATCCCTTACGCAACTAAAGCGGAAGTCAAATGAAATAATGAATTTAGACTCCGAAGGGCTCTTCTTCTCATAATAATCACCACCTTTTTCTTTTAGATTAATCTGCCACCGCGAAGAGCCTGGAAAGGATAGGGATGGCTGAAAGGCTCCCGCTTCCCACGTAGCCAATCAGGAGCTTAGTGGGACGAGGAAGGCGCCCTCCCCTCCTGCCCTCTCGGCCACCGTACCCCGAACTCTCCAAGTCTCGCGTTGCGTGGGGCCAGAGGGGGCACGTGTATTCGCGCTGCTCTGGAAAGATGGCGGCTCAGGTGGTAGATCTGCTGCGGGAGGTGGCGCGGCTGGAGGCGCCGCTGGAGGAACTCCGGGCGCTCCAGGCTGCCCTGCAGCTGGTGCCTCTCAGCACGCTCCGGGAACAGGCGGCTGAGCTCCGGCTCGGGCCTCTTTTCTCGCTGCTCAACGGGAATCACCGGTGAGGGGACCCCCCGGGGGGATGGCAGGGACCCTTCCCCTCGGAGCGCCTCCCTCCTTCTCGTCCTGTTGTGGGCCGCTTTGTCGCGGTGGGGACGTTGTCGGGACGCCCCGGGCCCCCACGGGAGGCGTGTGTGGACGAGGTGGGCCCGAGAGCCTTCTTGACCCGCAGAGGCCCTGGGCGCCCCGGCATCGCCATCCTCCAGGCCCTGCTTGGTGCCTGGTCTTAGCTGGAGGCCGAAGAGCGGAGTTCGAGACGTGACTGCGCCGCTGGCAGACCTGCGGGTCCGTGGGCGCTCGGCTTCCCCTCCCTGGGCCGCGGGGCGTTCCTCGCCAGGAAGAAGCGGGTTAAGGTTTCTTCCAGCACCGAGCCGACCTAACCGTTAAGCCTTCCCCAGAATCATTGCTTAGCCCTGTGCTTTGCACCGCCCTAGTGCGCTGAACGTGTAAATAAACAGAAAACCTCGATAACGGCCCAGCCCTCTCTCAGTCCCCGGTCTGTGAGGGCTGTGAGTCACGTACACGGATAGATAATAACACACTTACTGTGTGATACGGGGGAAGAAGTCCGAGGACTTGGGTTCACATCATGTCCCTGTCACTGCATGTAGGACCTGGCCCTTAGCTTCCTCGTTTGTAAAATGTGATAAATATCAAAATTTGGTAAATGGCATCTCACACTGCTTGACCCCCCCCACCCCCTCCGCAAACGGGTCTGTGGTCTGTCCTCCTCTGTCTCACCTTCTCCCATTTTTTTCTCTAGTCATTTCTAGCTTCCAGAGTATGTTGTTGAAACATCTTCTCATTTTTCGTTTACAAGTGTTAATGTTCTTAGGTCTTTGTCTCTTTTCTGAGGGAGAGTTTGATGTATGTCTTTATTCCAGTTCAGGCTTTGTTACTTAGTCTTAGAATATTAGAGACTGAAGGAACTTTAAAACATAAGATATGGAACAGAGGGCGTAGATTGCAGGTTGCTGCATGAGGTCTTGCCAATGAAGGATAGACATAACATTGGATAGAATAACACTGGGAGGAACTGGGATGTCTTTTTGTTACTCTAAGCTTTTTCAGCCTTCTAGGACCACCAGTCAGTTTCACCTCCATACAAAGAGGAGGGATTGGAGGAAAATTTTTAAGAGACAGGAAAGGGCAGCATTTACCCTTAAGGTAATCATGGTCTTGTAGGAGAGTTAAGACTACCCGAAGTTAGAACATGATTAAATGCTTGAGGGGTAGGGATATGACAAATAATAAATAGAAGACATTTATCTGCATTTTGAGTTGTGTGGCATACTGAGAGGTTAAAGCGACTTTCTCAGTGTTATACAGCAAGTATATGTCAGAAATGAGACTTGGATTTAAGCATTCTTGGCTCCAAGGCCAGCTTTCTGTTCTTTATGCCTCCCTGCATAAGAGTATTTTACAATTTTTTATATGTGTGATAATTTTCTCTCTTATTTCCTTCCTAGACCATAAAGTCTAAAAGAATTATGCCTTATCTAAACTGTGTACTATTCTAAGGCTGGCATAGTATTTTGTGTATATGTTTTTCTTAATGTTTGAGTTGCATTTTAAAATCAGAGGTATATTGTTCATATACAAATGAAAGAACTCATCTCTGTTTTAGTAATCAAGAAATGCTTTATAGAAAAAATGGCATTTAAGGACAGGAAAGATACCAGCAGGCAGAGTTCTGGGGGAAGAAAGGCAGGGATTTCTAGATACAGGAAATGAACAGAGGCACAGAGTTAGGAAAGCCCTGGAAGAAAAGAAGGGAAAGACTTATATAGTGGCATGATACTGTCATCTGATATTTAAAGAGCTCTTGCTTGGGGTCCCCTCTTAACTATCTTGAGCATTTCTCAGACCTTTTGTTGGATCATCATCCATCTCTCACTCCTTGATCTTTTTGTGGCTCCCTAATGATCTCATCCACTCAACATAGTTTCATCACTGTGTCAGCAGTCCCCAAATTTATATATCTATCCCTATTCTGAACTTTATATCTAAATTGCTAATTGTATTCTGATTGTCTCATCAATGTTTCAAACAGCATGTCCAGGTCAGAACTCCAGACTTTCCTGTTTCTCTGGAAGTTATCATAGTCCTTCCAGTTACTAAGTTTTGAAATCTTGGGATCATCCTTTGAAAAAAATTATTTTGAATGTTCTTCTTAATGTAAATTTTGTTTGTCTTGATGAAATGTAAGCTCTTTTGAGGTTGACTGCTTCATCTTTTGCCTTGGTATCCTCAGCATTTCTCAAAGTACCTGGCACAAAGTAGGTGCTTCATAAATACTTGTTGATTGATCCTTAAGCCTTTTCTCTCCCTCTGTATCCAATCAGTCTCCATTTCTCTACAATCTGTCCCTTTTTTCTGTCCCAACCATCTCCCTAACTCTGGTCACCATGAGTAACATTTACATACTGCTTTAAATTTTGCAAAGCACTTTACATGTATTACCATATTTGGACCTCACAAGAACCCTAGGAGGCAGATGTTTTTATTTTCCCCATTTTTTACAGATGTTGAAACTGAAGTAAACAGGTTAAGTGACTTGCCCAGGGTCACACAGCTAGTAAATGTCTGAAGCCAGAGCAGGCAGGTTTTCCTGACTGTAGGTTCATTGCTCTATACACTCTATTACCTAACTACCTGCAAATACAACTCATCCTCTGCCCTGTTGCAAAAATCTTACCTAGGCAAAATTCCGACCTGCTCAAAGGTTTTCAGTGTTTCCTTGTTTTCCTCTAGGATAAAATGCAAACTCTTCAGTGCATTTAAAGCCCTCTAAAGTATGGTACTAACGTACTTTTCCAGACTTATTATATATTGTTCCTTTTCACGTATCTTCATTCTAGTCAAACTCCTATCTCTTTGTAATCACATGGGCTGTCACCCATACCTGGAATGCAACTTTTCTTCACTTCTGCCCCTTAGAAACCAGCTTCCTTCAATCAACCCCCTATGGGTGGGGTTTGGGAAGTGTTCCCTGATTTTCCAAATTTTTAGTCAACAGGAATTTTTGAGTGCCTGTTGTATGTACTTGATGCTGGGGATACAGAGATAAAAGTCAAGATCTTATATTCTGTTGAAAGAAATAATGTGTATGTAAATATATGCAAAATCAAAACAAAGTAAATTTTGGGGGAGCCAAGGTGCTAGCAGGCAGAGGGAGCAGGAAAAACTTGTGTTAGGTGGCACTATAGTAGATTTTTGAAGGTAACAAGTGATTCTCTAACATGTAAAGGTGAGGTGGGAATGAGTTCCAAGCATGGGGGAGAGAAGAGAGATGAAGTGCCATGTTTGAAGAATAAGAAGGTCAGTTTAATAGGACCATAAAGTGTGGGAAGAAGAGTAAGATTGGTTGGAACCATGTTATGAAGGACTTTAAAAGCTAAACAGAAGCTTATATTTGATTTTAAAGATAAGAGAGCCACTTTAGTTTATTGAATGTAGGCGTAACTGACTCACCTGTCACTTTCTGCTCTTAAAATCTCTTTGGCATTTCTGTGAGGATAGATTGGAGTGGAGAGAGATTTAAAGCATGAAGACCAGTTAAGAGGCTCACTGTTAGAATAATCCAAGTGAAAAGTGTTGTGGGCCTGAACTAGGCAGCCAGGTAATATAGTGGATAGAATGCTGGGCCTGGAGTAAGGAAGATCTAAATTCAAATTCAGTCTCAGGCAGTAGCTGTGGACCCTAGACAAGTCACTTATCCTGACAGCCATTTTCTTATATTGTAAGCATTCCAAATGAGATAATATTTTCAAAGTGCTTACATAGCACAGGACCTGGCACATAATATGGGCTTAATAAATGCTTGTTCCCTTTGCCCCGTGAACTAGGATGACGGCTGTCAGGCAGATGTGAGGATGTTGAGGAAATATAGATGATTTTGCAACTAATTGGCTGTATGGGATGAGGGAGAGTTTAAGAATCTGACATAACAAGGAGGTTCCATACCTGGATGACTGGAAGAATGGTAGTACTCTGGATAGAAATAGAAAAAGAGGAAGGGTTTTAGAGGAAAAATGATGAGTTTTAGTTTGGACAAGTTGAGTTTGAAATGTGTGTATGATATCCATTTGGAAATATCATGTAGGGAATATGCCACAGAGTAGGCCTGGATCTACAGATTAAGGAGTGATCTGCTTGAAAATAATTAAACTGTTAGATGAAGTCATCTAACTGAGAGAATATAGAGAGAAGACTCAAAATAGTGTTCTGTTTTTTTTTTTATTTAACTTTTAACATTTATTTTCACACAATTTTGGGTTACAAATTTTCTCCCCTTTTATCCCCTCCCCCCCCCCCAGACCCAAGCTTTCTAATTGCCCCTGTGACCTATCTGCTCTCTCCTCTATCCTCCCTCCCTGCCCTTGTCTCCATCTTCTCTTTTGTCCTGTAGGACCAGATAGCTTTCTTGACCCCTTAACCTGTATTTCTTGTTACCCAGTGGTAAGAACATTACATTTGGTCCTAACACTTTGAGTTCCAACTTCTTTAGCTCCCTCCCTCTCCACCCCTTCCCCTTGGAAGACATGCAGTTCAATATGGGCCATATCTGTTTAGTTTTGCAAATGATTTCCATACTAGTTGTGTTGTATAGGACTAACTATATTTCCCTCCATCCTATCCTGTCCCCCATTACTTCTATTTTCTTATGGTCCTTTCCCTCCCCATGAGTGTCGGCCTCGGATTGCATTCTCCTCCCCATGTCCTCCCCTCCATCCTCCCCCCCACCCTGCTTGTGCCCCTGTCCCCCACTCTCCTGTATTATGAGATAGGTTTTCCTATCAAAATGAGTGTGCATTATATTCTTTCCTTTAATGGAGTGTGATGAGAGTAGACCTCATGTTTTTCTCTTGCCTCCCCTCTTTATCCCTCCACTAATAAGTCTTTTGCTTGCCTCTTTTATGAGAGATAATTTGCCCCATATAACTTCTCCCTTTCTCCTCTCAATATTTCTCTCTCACTGCTTGATTTCATTTTTTTTTTTAAGATATGATCCCATCCTCTTCTATTCACTCTGTGCACTCTGTCTCTATGTATGTGTGCGTGTGTGCATGTGTGTGTGTGTGTGTGTGTGTACTCCCACCCAGTACCCAGATACTGAAATGTTTCAAGAGTTACAAATATTGTCTTTCCATGTAGGAATGTAAACAGTTCAACTTTAGTAAGTCCCTTATGACTTCTCTTTGCTGTTCCCCTTTTCATGGTTCTCTTCATTCTTGTGTTAGAAAGTCAGATTTTCTTTCCAGCTCTGGTCTTTTCATCAGGAAAATTTGAAAGTCTTCTATTTCATTGAAAGACCATTTTTTCTCCTGAAGTATTATACTCAGTTTTGCTGGGTAGGTGATTCTTGGCTTCAGTCCTAGTTCCTTTGACTTCTGGAATATCCTATTCCATTCCCTTCTATCTCTCAATGTAGAGGGTGCCAGATCTTGTACTATCCTGATTGTATTTCCACAATACTTGAATTGTTTCTTTCTAGCTGCTTGCAATATTTTCTCTTTCACCTGGGAATTCTGGAATTTGGCCACAATGCTCCTAGGAGTTTCCCTTTTTGGATCTCTTTCATGCGGTATTCTGCGGATTCCTTGAATATTTATTTTGCCTTCTGGTTCTAGAATCTCAGGGCAGTTTTCCTTGATAATTTCATGGAAGATGATGTCTAGGCTCTTCTTTTGATCATGGTTTTCAGGTAGTCCCAGAATTTTTACATTGTCTCTCCTGATTCTATTTTCCAGGTCAGTTGTTTTTCCAATAAGATATTTCACATTATCTTCCATTTTTCGAATCTGCGCGGTATGTTCTGAGAAATCTGTCTTTCTCATAAAGTCCTTAGCGTCCATCTGTACCATTCCAGTTTTGAAAGATCTATTTTCTTCAGTGAGCTTTTGAATCTCCTTTTCCATTTGGTTGATTCTGCTTTTGAAAGCATTCTTCTCCTCATTGGCCCCTTGCACCTCCCTTGCCAACTGAGTTAGGCTAGTTCTCAAGGTGCCAATTTCTTCAAGATTTTTTTGGTTCTCCTTTAGCAGGGAGCTGATCTGCTTTTCATGCTTCTCCCTCATCCCTCTCAATTCCCTTCCTAGTCTTTCCTCCACCTCTCTAACTTGATTTTCAAAATTCCTCTTGAGCTCTTCCATGGCCCGAGCCCATTGGGTGGGCTGGGACACAGAATCCTCGATTTCTGTGTCTTTGCCTGATGGCAAGCCTTGTTCCTCCCCATCAGAAAGGAAGGGAGGAAGTGTTTTTTCTCCGAGAAAATACCCTTCAATAGTTTTACTTCTTTTCCCTTTTCTTGGCATACTCGCCACCCAGTGACTTGACCTCTGAATGTTCTCCTCACACCCACCTCGCCTCCTGGTCCTCCCAGCCAGCGTTTGGGGACTGAGATTCAAATGCTGCTTCCCGCCTTAGGGTTTTTGGCGGGGGCAGGGCTGCTATTCAGTGTGAGAATTAAGTTCAGGTGGTCGGGGGCAGGGCTGCCTCTCTGGCTCAGTTCCCTCTGGGGGTTTATGCACAGATCTTCCACAATGGATCCAGGCTCCTGCCCGTTTGGGGAGCCCCTGTCTGCAGCCGCCTCTCAGCTTCCATCTCCTGGGGGGGCCTGAGCCATGGGAGCACCCCACTCCCCTCTCAAACAGCCAAAGAGATTCTCTCACCCACCCCCGTCAGTCCCCTGTTGGTGGGGGGGCTTGTAACGTCGCTGGAGATCCCGTCTCTGGAGCCTTCTTGGGTCTGTGCCTCTCGGAGCTGCGGCCGCGCAGGTCCGGGCTGGGCTCCGCGTCTGCAGCGCGACGGACCTTTTGTGAGAGGTTTGCAGGTCCCTCTGTGGGTGGGGGGACCCGCGTGGCCGCTGGAGATCCCGTCCCCGTAGCCCTCTCGGATCTTTTTCTCACGGTGTCGCTGCCGCGGTAGGGCTGCTCTCTGCTCCCCGTCCCGGCGCCCAGTCCACGCGAAGGACCCCCCGCGAGAGGTTTGCAGGTCTCTCCGGAACAGAAATCTCCCTCGCTCCAATATTCCGTGGTCTCTGGGTGCAGAATTCGCCCTGGGTTGGTCCCCTCTAACCGTTCTGTGGTTTGTGTGTTCGGAGCTATGTGTATGTGCGTCTTTCTCTCTTCGCCATCTTGGCTCCGCCCCCTATTCTGTTTTTTCTTAAATTAACATGTATATACTTATATAGGTTTATAGTATCATATATAATTTACATAGGTTTATAGTATCATGGATTTATAGCTGAAAGAAACCTTATAAATCCCGTAGTCCAGCCTCTTCATTATACAGACAAGAAAACCAAGACCCTGAGGGCTTACGTGATTTGCCCAAGGATCCACTTGCTATTAAGTAGAAGTGGTAAGATTAAACCCACATCCCCTGATTCCAAATTCAGCATTCTCTGTATGTTCATAGTAGATTGTACATTCGTTGAAAGTAGGGACCGTTTTGCTTTTGTCTTTGTATTCTCAGGGCCAGCACAATTGCTTAATAAATGTTTATTGAACTGAGTTGAATTCAGTAACACTTTTTTCACCAGAGGGTAGAAATTGGACCAGTAGGTGGGAGTTAGCAGGAGGGATTTATGCTTCAGAAGGTTAGAGTAAGTGATCTCTGTGGTCCCCTTCCAACTGTGGGATTCCATCATTTGTGAAAATACAGAATGTGCATAATGGAGGCACGGATAGCTCTTGGCTGGTACTTTACATATTTAGGATTGTAGTGTGAAAGAAGGCTGCTTCCAAAGCAAAGTGATGCCAGATTATGGATGACCTTGAGGCCCATTTCAGTAAATGAAGTATGAAGAGGATCTTTGTCGGCCTCAATAACTTCCCAAACCCTATCTACTACTGAGTGAATACTAAGGAGGAAGATGGTACCATTCCTTCCCTTAATCCAGAATTGCCCTTTGCTTCAAGAAGCTCAGAAGTTCTGACTTCTCCATGAAGTTACCTAGCCTAAAATAACAGAGCACTTAGCACATGTCTTACATGCAGTAAACACTTATTAAATTGTTGAATTGAAAATCCTGACCCAAGTAATATCTCCCTTCTCTAGGAGAGAATATTTTAAAAAATATATACCTATGTTATGTATATTTGTGACCCCTTTTGGGGTTTTCTTGGCAAAGATGTTGGAGTGGTTTGCCATTTCTTCTCCAAACAGGGTTGAGTGACTTCCCCAGGGTCACACAGCTAATAAGTGCCAGAAGCCAGATTTGAACTCAGGAAGATGACTCGAGCTGATTCCAAGTCCAGGGCTTTATTCACTTCACCACCTACCATCCCTTAAACAAAACAAGAAACCCACTGTCCACTAAATATAAGACACAGAAGTGGCTTATATTTAATGCCTGTGCCATTCCTTCTAGCTCCAGGCACCCAGCCACAGACAGTTACATGATTTGCTAGAACAGCTGCCCAAGGCCATGCCCCTGTATCCAATGATAACCTATTTGAACTCATTCCTCAATGATTAACATATTTCTGTACTGTCATACACACCCCCATCCTAGTGATTTTTAACCTAGCCCTTGTTTGCAGTCTTTTAAACCTCATTGTCTAATCCCCATTGATTAGTCTTATTCCCATCTCGTTCAAACCAAATCTCCCTCTCTCCCATCCTCCATCTCTAAAGCTGCTTTAACCTCCAGCTGCACTCTAAAGCAAAGTGCTTACTGGACTAGTTACTCAATAGGTAACAAACTAGATTTCATCTTAAACCGTTTCTTTTCTCTGTCCATTTTTTTGTACTCACTAAATTTGGCTCCCTTCTGATGACATGGCTTTCCTGGCAACCCTTTTTTAGCACTGGTTTTACTTTGACTCTTACCAGTGTTCCACCCTGCCCCACCTCCTTCCCTAGACTCCCTGACCATTATGGAGGAATTGGATTACTTCTTCCTCCCATTGGCCACTTGCCAGGCATTTCCTCTACCATCACTTTCCTTCTTTGAGGTTCATTGAGTCCATATTTATCTCCCCAGAGCATTTTCTTTCCTCAGTGAGTTCATTATCTGGTCTGTAGTCTTTTCTCTCTACCTCCTGTCTTAATACTAGGGGACTTCAGCCTACATATTGATGCTCCCTCAAACACCCCAACTTTCCAGCTCTTCAATTTATTCATTTCACATGCCCTACACCTCTGCTTTGTCACAGATACACACAGAGATGGTTATATATCTTTGATCTTGCCATCACCCGTAAGTATTCTATGTACATGTTTGTGAGCTCCGAAATTCTTGTATCTGATCATAATCTGCGGTCATTTCATCTCTCCCTTTGCCTTGCAACTTTCAAACCCTATTCTTTGTCCTTATGATAACCTTCAGTCCCTCTACCTCTTAATTTTGCCCAGGCCATCATACCTGCATTGGCTGTGATGGGGTGCTTGGGTGCCTGTGCTTAGACCCCAATTATGAAATCACATTTCTCCCTAACCTCGAAACACTGCCCCGGGTGGTTTCTCTGTAGTCCAAGAACAGTCTGCCCTAGCACAACTTTTGTCTTTCTTCTTGATACAGTAGCCAGCTGCACCTACAGAGCTTATTAGTCTGAACCACCTGTGTACTGGCTGAATTGGCTGTGTCCTGGGTCATAACAACATTTACTGCTTACTGACTGATCATATGTATCTTAGACTTAGACATTTGTATACTCTCTTACATTTATCTTGTCTAACAAGATATTGATGAGAGCAGCCTGGTATTATTTAGTCAGTCCTGACTGTTAGTTGACTTAGTGATATTTCAACCTAAAACCACACCTCCATGTAGCCCCCCTTGGGCTCTTTCCCGATGAACTCTGGGTAAAATACCTGCACAGTAGACACCAAAAGTGCTAATTCCCATCCTGAATCACCTAGGCAGCTTGTTTGGCACATGTTTTGCTATAGAATATCCTATATAAATTTTGATGGTACTCCTTTAAGGTTGCAGTTTTCCGAAGAACTCTTGCCTGCTAAAAAGTGTAATAAATTTTTACCTTGGTCTCAATGAGTCCAACAATTCATTCCAGGCAGCTCATGACCTGCCCCTGTACTCTGGCCTTTGGGGGATTTCAGAATTTCATCCATCCCATCCCCCATTTCAGCCCTCATCAGCTATACTCTTCATTTCCCTATCTTGTTCCCTTGGTGAACCATTTTAATGCTTCACCATCTTCTTTTGAGTGTCTTTGTCCTTTTATCCTGTCATAGGTCTTGCCCTGCCAAACCCTAGCCTTAGATTACTCCTCATCATCTGCTGCCTTTGCTCTTACCCGCATACTGCTAAACAAAGCTGGAGAAACTTGGGAAATTGTGCTATGTCTATTTATGTTATATAATCTCAACTGGGTCTCCTACCTGCAGCAAGGCAATCCTTTTATGTCTCCAGTTAATTCACAATTCCATTCACCACTTCTGCTTTTCCAAACCTTTTCATCTCTTTTTGGACCCTCCACAGCTCTTCTTCCCTTACCCCTTCGGCTGAAAACTTTGCCTCATATTTCATTTACAAAGTTGAGGCTATTTACCAAGAGCTGCTTCTTTTCCAGTTTCTCATCTCACGTCACTCAGATGCCTCCTACCACTATCACCTCCTTCATTCCTATTTCACCTCTGCATGTAAAAGTGATCCCATTCCATCCCATGTTCTCCAATAGATTGTTCTATCATCCTCATTGTCTTACTAATTTTTGATCATTCCCTGTCTAGTGATTGTATCCCTACTACCTTACAAAATATGCCCAGGTCTTACCCATCATTAGAAAAAGACTCACTTAATCTGTTTATCCTTGCTAGCTGTTGTCCTATATCTCTCACTTCTTTTGTGGTTAAACTCTTTGAAAAGGTTATCTATACTAGGTAGTTTCACTTTCTTTCCTCTTATTCTCTTCTTATCATTCAATCGAATCTGCTTTCTCCAAAGTCATTAATGATGTCTTAACTTCCAGATCTAATGACTTTTTCTCAATCTTCATTCTTCTTGACTTCTTTGCAGTTTCTTAGACTATTGATCACTCTCTTCTCTTTGATCCTCTCCTCTTTCTAAGTTTTCATAACACCATTTTCTCCTGGTTCTCCTTTTATCTGTCTCATCACTTCTCTGTTTTTGTTTTTTTTTTTTGCTGGATATTCTTCCACATTATGCCCAATAATCATAGGTGTTCTCCAACAAGGCTATTTCCTGGGCTCACTTCTCCCTTTATATTATTTCATTTGATTATCTCACAGCTTATCTTCTCTATACAGGGTGACTCAGATCTACTAACCCTAACCTGTTTGCTGATCTTCAGTCGCCTCCAACTGGATTTTCTTTGGATCAGTGGTGTCAAACTCAAACAGAAATGGATTCCTACCAGCTGTATATTGACTTAGAAAACCATAAATTAATATTATCTCTGTATTGTATTTTTGTTTTGTCAAACATTTCCCAATTACTTTTTAAACTGATTGGAGGAGTTTTTGCAGAATGTTTGATACCTCTGCCATAGATATATCTTAAACTCGACCTATTCAAAGTGAAACTCCTTATTTTTTTCTGAAAGCCTTCCTCCCCTCTTTTCTTTCCCATTAGTGTAGAGGGCAATACCATAACCCCCACTGACTCAGGCTTGCAATTGGGATGTCATCCTTGACTCATTACTCTCACTTCCTATACCTAATCTTGCTAAGGCTTGTTGATTTTACCTTTATAATATCTCTTGTATATGCCCCCTTTTCTCCTCTAAGAGAAGGCCTCATCACCTTATTCCTACATTATTGCAATTGCCCACAGTTGGTCTCTTTGTCTTAAGTCTTTCACTCAGCAGTCAAGTTGTTCTTTCTAAAGTGATCTGACCATGTCACTCCCTAATCCTGCCCCCCCCCGTTAAGTAAACTTGAAGGGATCCCTGTCACCTCTAGGATCAAAAATAAAATCTTACTCTTTTTGACTTTTAAAACTCTTCATAAACTCACCCTTTCCTACCTTACTTTACAGTCAAGTGACACCTTACAGTCAAGTGATCTTGCTGTTCCTTGTATGAGATACTCCATCTCCTGACTTTGAGGGTTTTATTGATTGTCCCTCATGCTTGAAATGCTCTTCTTCCACATTTCTGCCTCATGGCTTCCCTGACTTTGTTCTTATCTCAGCTGGGGTCATACCTTTTGCTAGAAAGCTTTCCTAGTCCTCCTTAATTTTAGTGCCTTTCCTTTGAGACTACCCCTAATTTTTCCCATATAGATGTTGTTTATGCATAATTGTTTGAGTATTGTAGATCAGGGATTATCTTTTGCCCTTTTTATTTTGGGCACTTAGCACTATGCTTGTATTGTAGTACTTAAGAAATGCTAGTTGACTTACTGACGATATACCCCAGTTTGCCTGAGACAGGAGAGTTCTTAAATATTAATATGGCTTTCTGGACTTTGATGTTTAACTTTTCTTTGCCCCCAGAACAGTTAATTTTTTAGATTTTTGCCTTTGCAGTATCTTAGACATCTGTTACTTCTTGTCCATTCCTCATCATCACCATAATTCAGAGCCTGAATTTTTTATTTGTTGACTCACAACAGACACCTAGCTTCTGTTCTTTCTAACTTCCCTCCTCTTACTCACTGCTAACTTTGCTGCGGAACTTTTCTTATACCAGAATCCGCTGAATTATCACAGAATCTTGTAGTTGGAAGGGAATTTTTTTTTTTTAGAGCTTCTGGACCTCTGATTTCATCTCTTTAGGGGATTGTGTGGAAACTTCTTTTACCATTGCAGATCAACAACTTACCTGTCGTCTTAGAGAGGTGCCTGGGCCACTGAGAGGTTGTGACTTAACTTACTGTAATAGGACTAGTGTGTGTTAGAGGCAGGACTTGATCCCAGGGCTTCCTAATTCCAAATCCTGTGTTCACTATGCAATATTACTTCATAAAAGGAACTTGGCTGTCAAGTAATTTTTGTTTTCAAAAGTAGAGAACTGAAATGACTTGCCCATGGTCACATGGTCGCCCGATGATGGCAGAACCGGGAACTCTAGGGCTTCTGATTCTCGATGCAGTGTTGTTTGATCCCCTTTCTTAATTTCTATAGCACATTGTTCCCACCTCCCATTTCACTCATTGCATATTTCATATGATGTATTATTTATGTGTGTGTATGTAATATCCCCACTAAATTGTAAAATGGTGGATATTTATTGAATGAGCATTTTTGGACATATGTTTAGGGCAGAAAATGGCTTGTGTAAGAAGAGAGGGAGGATATAAAGAGTAATGGTATTGTTTTAGTAAAAAGAGCTAGCTTCCTGCACAGGTGAGGGTCCATTAGTGTGAACCTTTGCATGTAATATTTATGTATCGGTTGGTTTTCCTGGATTTGTTTTTCTTTTTTTAAAAAAATCCTTTATCATAAGGGATGACTCCCTGGGAGAAGGAGGGATCTAGGTGATGTAAAAATAAAAGAGATGAATAAAAAAGTAAAAGAAAAGCGTAAAGAGCCAGATGGTTTGATTTAAATTTAGAAGAACACTAGCTAGTGAAAAAAGGATAATATGTAATGAGAAGTAGGTTAATTTGTAAAGATTTTACAGAAATTAGATCTGGTAGCAAACCATTTCATGATCTTTGTGAGAGCTGACAGTAGTCTTATTACTTAATATATTCTTCTTACTCAATATATTAGTTATATTGTATTACAGCTCAGTTGGAACTAATTGGGAATATACTATTTTTTGATCTGGAAACAAAAGTGAGAAATAGAACCAGAAATTTATTTAAAAAGGAAACCATAAAAGTTTTAATATTATGTTAATCTGAATCAATGGCATGAATAATATGTGCCTCCAAATTATTTGCTTGTATACAATGTACACTCTGAACTTGAGAATAATTAGATGTTACAGTTTGAAGAGTCTTTAGAATTCATCACATCCAACTTCAGTTAGCATATGGGAAAACAGGTCTGACAAAATGAAGTGACCTAATAACCAAGGTCATGTGGTAGGTTTAGTGGTAGAAGTAGGACTAAAACTCAAGTTTTACTGCTTCTAATTGCAGTCTTCTTTGTATCATATCACACACTTTCCTCCTCTCCTAAGCAGCTGACTGAGCTTGGGTTGTGTGTAGAGATTCCTGAGGATTAGGATGGGAGAAATTAAATTATGAAGGCTGAAGTCCCAAAGACACAGTCTTTGGAGGAGAAATCTGATTATTTGGGTAGTGGTGAAAGAAGGCTACTAGTAGTTAAATAAGACATAACCTGTTGTTTGATTATGTGTATGTAATGTATATGGCTTTGTCACAGCCTATCTTTGCTATTCTACATTATCACATTTAATTATATGCTGTCTTGTTCTTAACTTGTTTCATGTGAAACATGTTTGTAAGAAGCTACATAGGGCAAGGATTTTATCTTTTTACTTTTCTCTTTTCTCATTGTGTTGAGCACATAGCAGGGTACATAGTGGCAGCTTAAATTCTTGAAATAAAAAACCCTTGACCAAAGGTTGGTCCCTGGGTTTTCCTAATAGTGGACCAAATGACCAGAAAGTCACATGTGTGAAAGGTGCATTAATATTCACAAACAGTGGTTTGTATTCAGATATAGGGTTTTTTGCCCCCATTAAAACAAAAAACAGTTTTCCCCTTCCTCAAATTTAGTCAGTTTTATTTGTACAGACATGCAAAGCTATAGATTGGGTACTAGTCATAGATCAATTTTGGTAAGTCAGTGAAAATAACAGACTGCTAAACCACCTTACTACTCATCCCCTATGTGACTTCCTCTCTGCCCATCTTGATAAATGATGGGTCTTGGTTTTCAGGGAGCAGACTACCTTGTGTGTGTCCATTCTGGAGAGATTTCTCCAAGCTATGGAACCAGTCTACGTGGCTCGAAACCTTCGGGATGAACTGCACAGGGGACTGTCTCACCCTGATGATGCTGTGGTAATCCTCACTCTGTCCCAGGTATGAAATTTTAAGAGTACACATGCTGCCCTGCACAAGAATTTTCTTTTTCTTTGGAGGTGTGGGTGTATAACGACAGTTATAATCCAGTTGTGACAATGAGTGGGTCTGTACCAGAATTTACACTGACTCATACTGCTGTGGTAATAATCCTTAATACATAATAAAAGGAATTTTGGTAAGGGGTTGAATGATTATGTGTCTTAGTAGAAGCAGATATTTGACTATTGTGCTTCATCCTATAGTGGGAGTCTGGTACTGATTAATATCTTGTAATTTTTCAGGTTGGAAGAATTGTAGAAAATTCAGAGGCTGTTACTGAGATTCTCAATAATCCTGAATTGCTGAAGGAAATCATTTATTGCATTGGTGCAGAAAAATTGTCTGTAGCTAAAACGGTGAGTATTCTAGATGTGTGAAACACATTCTCAAATCACAGGATTTCAGAGGTAACCAAGAGTAACCTATACCTGAATAAGAATCTCTTTTAGACACTCCTAGACATAGTAAATAAGCAGAGAAGCTGATTTCTTATTAAAAAACAATAGGAAGTGGGTCTGATAGTGAATGGTGAAGGATTTGTGTGGATAGTTATGAGGAATTGAGTTTGAAGCCTCATTTGGGTATCTCGATGTATTGCTAAATGAATGCTAATAGTAAGTTTTTGTCCGTTTCCTTGGGAATATGTAGTATTGTATACATAAGGTTCTCATGTACTCAATTGTTGTCAGAAGAAATCTTTTAATAAGTCCTTAGTTGGGAGCTATTGATTTTTTTTTTTTAGTGTGCTATTTTCAGTTACTGTGAAGTAGCATGGTATAGTGGAAAGAAGCCCAAAACTTGGCATTGCCACTTCCTGGCTGTGTGACTTTGAGCAAGTGGCTTAATGTCTCTGATCATTAATTTTCCAAGATATAAAATGGAAAAAATTATAACTGTTCTTTCTAATTGAGTTATTGTGTAATGAAATAATGTATGTGAAACACTTCATAAAGTACTTTTGTATTACTGTTTTATTCCTGTGTTTACATGATTAAGAAAATTATTTCCTTTTTTCAAGGCCATCAAGTCACTGTCAAGAATATCCTTAACTCAAACTGGATTGGAGTCTTTATTTGAAAGCAGCCTGCTAGATGATTTAAAAAATGTAATGAAAACAAGTGACATTGTACGGTACAGGGTTTATGAGGTAAGATGAAAACTATACTTTATAGTGTCTGTACAAAATGTGGCAAGAGCTTGTTGTGGGATGATCTAGGAAAAGCATGCTAAACTTTAATATTGGCCGTATGTTACAAACAACAATGAGAAAATAAGGATTTGTTTACTCTGTATGTGAGAAATTGGTACATAATATAGAATACAAAAATTTAACAGGATTAAGGGGCCCTGTCCACAGAGAATTTAAAATCTTTTTGAGGAGGAAAGACACCCCCCCCACACACACACACACACACTCTGTACCTAATTGAGGCAATGTAGTATAGTTGATAGTGGATTGAAATCCTGTATTTGATACTTTCTATTTATCTGATTTTGGCAAGTCACTGTATCTTTCTTGGTTTTGTGACCTGTAAAATTAGGGATGAACTTTCTATCCCTTCCAACTCTGAATCCTGTGAGCCTATGAATAGATAGAACCTGAATCCTGAACTGTTGACTGTCTGCAAGCTAGATTTGCTTTTTAATAACATTTAAAACAAAGACTAAAAATTTTTGTTGCTATTCTGTTCTTATCTTAATCTAAAACATCTTACATCATTCTCTTAAGATATAGGGCACATTTTAAAAACATAGTTTTTTTCGGTGTTGACAGTGTATTATGTGAAGTTTTAAGCTCAGGGGCATGTACTGGTTTTCTTTAGAACTAAAAATGCTATTTTAAGTTCTCTCAGTTTTTATTTTAGGTTAAATTGAGAACCAGTATGCCTCCTTTTACAGTTCTGTTTTTGTTTTTGTTTTACTCTAGCTAATTGTGGAGATTGCCTCTGTGTCACCAGAATCCTTACAATACTGTACCAACAGTGGATTAGTAACCCAGCTCATTAAGGAGCTGACTGGCGATGATGTGCTAGTCAGGTGGGTTGAACAAGGTGATTTTGGAAAGCAAACCTCTATATAGATCTCAGCTGAATTGGCTCCCTAACAGGCCCTTAGAAGAAATGACCCTTAGAAATGATTGTCAGAGCCTTTGTTAGAGGCAACTGGCATAGTGAAAAGAGCACTGAATTTTGAGTTAGAGGTCCTGGGTTGGAGTCATGTCTCTATTACATACTTACGTGAATTTGGCAAAGTCAGTCTTTCTTGACTTTATTTTGTCATCCATAGAAGAATGGGGGTGGAGTAGATGATCTCTAAGGCTTCTTTCTACTCTATAGCTTATGATCCCATGTTATTTCATGATATTTTTTAATTGAAAGGAGTCAGTGTAAAGTTAAGTAACTACAGGAAAAAGAAAAAAATCAAGACATACCTTATTCTGTGTTTTATAAATGTGATCTTAGTAATATTCATAAACAAAGTCACAGAACCGTAGAATGTTAGAGCTGGAAGGAGCAGCATTTGAGTATCTCAGATGGAGAAACTGTACAGATTCTTGTTCATTAAAAATACTGTGATGTTAGCTAACTAAAATCCTTTTGTTCATTTTATATATTGCAGAGCCACCTGTATAGAAATGGTGACATCACTGGCATACACTCACCATGGACGACAATACCTTTCCCAAGAAGGAATAATTGATCAAATATCTAATATCATCGTTGGAGCAGATTCAGATCCTTTCTCCAGTTTCTATTTGCCAGGTAATAGACATTATTTTTCCTTTGAATCATCTTGTTTAGAAAGGGGGCCAGGATTTGTTGTCTTTGAAAAAAGATGTTAGAACTGACTCCTGAGGCCTGAGTCATTTTATCATGAAGGAAGATCTGCTGAAGCCTCTGTTCTATC
The DNA here is from genome assembly GCF_028372415.1 of Notamacropus eugenii. Lineage (NCBI taxonomy): Eukaryota > Metazoa > Chordata > Mammalia > Diprotodontia > Macropodidae > Notamacropus > Notamacropus eugenii. Next base: position 441,502,824 of record NC_092872.1, on the reverse strand, counting down.
TGTTCTGGTTCCCCGTTTAGAGAATTGCTATTGGCACTGTCTCTGAAATATCTCCTAATGCTCAGAACATTTAGTCATTTTTCTCCTAAAGCTCAGTTATGTGAAAACACAAGGTAAAGCTAGTGACAGTGCAGTGTATGCTATTTTTGCTACTTGATTCAAATTGCTTGTTTGTGACTTTCTCTAGGATTTGTCAAATTTTTTGGCAACCTGGCAATAGTGGATAGCCCTCAACAGATCTGTGAAAGATACCCAGTCTTTGTAGAAAAAGTCTTTGAAATGGCAGAAGCTCAGGACCCCACCATGATAGGAGTAGCAGTGGACACCCTAGGGATCCTGGGCTCAAATGTGGAAGGAAAACAGGTTTTACAAAAAACAGGTTGGTACAATTTGTCTTGGATTTCTAAAGGAAAGTTTTATTATTTGATGTAGGTAATGAAATTCAGTTGTTTATCATTAACTTGATTGCTGTAGATTTAATACATTGCAGAAAATTGCTATTGTGTTTTGGTTTTTTTTTTTACAATCTTAATGAATTTGGACTTATTCTTAAAAAGTCCCTTTTTCAAACTCACTAATAACTCTCTTTTGCATGATTCAAAATTGTCTTGGTCCACTAATCACTTAAAGAATCATTTAATGTTAGTTTTGAAAGGGACATTATTGATAATGTTGGTCTTCTAACTTCATTTTACAGATAGAGATGTGGACTCAAAATGGTGAAGTGATTTGTCCAAAGTCATACAGAATATTAGGAGAAAGCTGGGACCAGAACCCAAGTCATTAGACATCTAATCTAGTGTTCCTTTAATTTAGACCATGCAGACTTTGTGGTGTGTCGATGACTCCAATCCCTTTTCTAATCTAGTTTACCACTGCATAAAAGAGAGATGTACAATGATAATAGTCCTTTTGATGTTTTACCTACAGGTATATTGTAAATAAGTATCTTTCATGACAAAATAGTATTGAGAATACTGTAATTATAAATGGTATAAGTTATGATCACAAACAGAACTCTGGCTGCCATGCAAGACATAGTACAAAGCAGCTATCATCTGTGTTACAATACCAGCTATCCTAGAAATACTGATTGATTGGCAACCATAAGGTTCCCAACCAAAGAGACAAGAACTGTAGACTACCTCAAGGGTACTTTTGCTAGAGTTTGAAAATCAGCGTTATTTTTTATGTATGTATACTTAGGCACATGTTTCATGACTGTTGTTTGGTCTCTAAAGTACATTTATTTGTAGTACGGAGTTAGAGAACGTCTTTGTGTATAAACCCAAAGTATAATTTGTTTAATACAGTCTGAGTTTCCATTTCCCAAAGGAAGTCGGTTTGAACACCTGCTGAAGAGAATAGGACACCAGGCAAAGAATGCTTCAACAGAACTAAAAATTAGGTGTTTGGATGCAATTTCATCTCTTCTTCATTTACCAGTAAGTAGATGAAAATGTTGATAGAGAGTAGTAGGTTATGTTGGGTAGACTCAATATATGATTTGACATTTCAAAATTTAAATAAAGACATCTATCAGGTAAGTGTTATCCTTCCTCTTACTGGGCAATATCCCCTAAGTGGTTAGTGTTAATGTAAGAGTTACCATAGAATCTTAGAGTTGGGAGTGGTCTTAGAGATCATCTAGTCCAGTCTTTTCGTTTTACAGATGTGGAAACTGGGGTACAGTGAAGTAAAATGACTTGATCATGATCATACAGATATTGGTAGAGATGTGATGTGATTAGAATCCAGGGCTCTGGTTACTAATCCTGTGTTATTCTCATCTACATGTTTGTGAAGGTATTGGAATTACAGGACCTAGATTTGTATCCTGTCTCTGCTGCCTACAGGTTGTTTGATCTTGGGCAAGTGACTTCCTAGAGCTCAGAGTAAAATGAGGGATTTGAACCAAAGGATCTCTAAGGGCTCTAGCTGTGAATTCCAAGAATCTGTGCTCTTATTATCATATTGAAAACAATGAGTAATTTTCCCGTCTCTGTCCTACAGCATGATCAACAGACTGATGATCTCCTAAGAATGACAGAATTCTGGTTCTCGTCTTTAACTCGGGAACCACTGGAACATTTTAGGGGAATCAGCACGCAACCTTTCCCTGAGCTGCACTGTGCTGCATTAAAAGTGTTCACAGTAAGTGTTCCTTCCCGTAGTCAGCAGTGTCAAATATAATTGCTCCAAACTCTTGATTCCATGATGATTTTATTAAGTGTAATAGAGATTGGAATTTTCGATTTCATGGGACCTAAATATCTAAAAAGTAGTAGCATGCTGTGGAATTTTGCGAGTTTTTTTTTTTTTCCTGCCCTGTGCAGAAATTAATCTACTACATTTTAATCAAGGCATGCACAAAGTCTTTTGAGTTCCTCTTTGATCTAATAGAATGGTATTTAAATCCTTCTTTAATTTCAAGATTTGTACACTAGTCATTTAAGTGCCTAACTGTATGTAAGGCTTTAGAGCTCTGTGTTGGATAAGGTGCCATAATATAGTGGAAGAAGCATTTTGATCTGGAAGCAGAAAACTTGAGTTTTAGTCTTAGCTCTGTCACTTAATATGTAACTGGCAAATCATTTAACTTCTTTAAGCTGTGGTCTCATCTGTAAAGTAGGGATAATAATATTTATTCTGTTGGGCTTTAATGAGAAGAATACTTGGTAAGCTGTAAATGGGAGCTTTATATCCATTTTGCTAATAAGATAAAGACCCTATCTTCAGGGAGTTTCCATCCTTAGCTGTCTTTATAACTTTCATTTTTTTCAAGATTAAAAAGGAATTGTTCTCTTCCTTTGTTGCTCTTTAGGCTATTGCAAACCAGCCTTGGGCTCAGAAACTTATGTTTAACAGCCCAGGGTTTGTGGAATACATTGTGGATCGGTCCGTGGAACATGACAAAGCTTCAAAAGATGCCAAATATGAACTAGTGAAAGCTCTTGCAAATTCGAAAACAATTGCAGAAATCTTTGGAAACCAATATTATTTAAGACTAAGAGCTTACCTGAGTGAAGGCCCATACTTTGTGAAGTCTGTTTCAACTACAGCTGTGGAAGGAGCAGAATGAGGTCCACAAAATTCAGTTTAGGGGACCAACCTTCATGGCCAAGATATCTTTCAAAGACCTTTGAGGTTTTGGTTTGTTTGTTTGTATTTAACATAACAGACGGAAATACTTCTAGCTATAATTGCACTTTTAAAAAAAATTATCATGGTGTGTTTCAGGTAGACTAACATGCATTTGTGTTGCTGTATTTTAAGTACATTGTGAAACAGGGGTTTGGGGCTCTTTGAAGAAAATATTCCATATTGCAGGGGACTTTGGTCATTATTTGAACTAAGTATTTTTCTGCTTCCCTAAATACACATGATCTTGCCAAAACGGCATGTAATTAAAAAATATATAGTCACAAATGCTAGGAAATTCTTTGCCCTAGAGGTGCCTAAATAGAAAGTGCTTCCTCCCACAAAGAATCCTGCTTTATTCAAAGGTGAAGCAAATTATATTAGGAATTCTTTTCTACTCCTGGCAATCCTTTTTTTGTTCTTTATTGCACTCTCTCCTCACTACTGGTAGGCATACTCTTTAGATTATAAAGCAGTGTGGACTCCTAAAATTATGTTTTCTCATCTCCATATTGCAAGTAAACCTTGCTCTTTGGTGAGCTTTTGAGATGAGTTTTTCTAATTGTTGTTCTTTCTAAGAAAGTGAGATATTCTGTATTGTAAGGAAAATCCAGGGGGTAAAAAAAACCTTCTGGTTTCAAATCTTGGTTTGATAACTCTTTACTGTAATTACTGAATTGCATCTGTTCTGTTTTTATATCTGACTCTTCCCACTTTTTTCACATTGCACTTGATTAAAAAACTCTCCCTGGCAACACCTGCTGAAGATACAGTCTTATTCTGCAACTTCTCTTCCCTATAGAATACTTGAATTCATTGAATGTTAAAGTTGGAAGTGACTTGGCACTCAGTATTTCTTTCACAGGTACTAAAATTGAGTTGCTAGAAATAGGATGTTACACTTACAAGGGATCTGTAGCTAATAACTACTAATTTTTCCCCTATTAACCATTCACCCATTTAGTGTCTTGCACAGTGCCCTAAATCTAAGTGCTTTGTATCAGTTTGTTAAAGATGGTTTTAAAATTGTAGAACTTTTGAACTGGAAGGGACCTTTGGGGTCTTACAATTTTATAGATGAGGAAATTGAGGCCAAGAAAGGGGAAGTAACTTGCCCAGGGTCATACAGTGAATTGGTAGCAACACTGGAATTAGAACTCAGATCTCCTGAATACCCAGCCAGCACTCCTTACACTCCCCATTACCTCTGTAACGTTGGGACAGCTAGGTGGTGCAGTGGATAGAGCACCAGTACAGGAGTCAGGAGGACCTGAATTCAAATCTCACCTCAGACACTTGACACTCACTAGCTGTGTAACCTTGAGCAAGTCACTTAACCTTAATTGCCTCATCCTGGGTCATCTCCAGTCACCCTGATGAATATCTGGTCACTGGATTCAGATGGCTCTGGAGGAGAAGTGAGGCTAGTGACCTGCACAGCCCTCCCTCACTCAAAACAAAGTCAAGTGCAAGTCTTGTCATCATTTCTCTGATGCCATGGTCTTCTTTGGCGACAAAGGATGAACACACACACACCTCTGTAACATCAGTAAACTTAATGACTTGATTTTTCATACGTTAGTGTATTGAAACAAATTGAGTTTTTCCAAATGAATTTGGTGACTGATCCATCCAAGAAGACTATATAAAAGTAAGCAATCAATCAGCATTTATTAATGGTAAGTCAGGTACTGTGCTAGGCATTGGGGCATACAGAGACAAAAATGAGATAGTTCCTGCCTTCAGAAGCTTACTTTCACTTGCAGGAAACAGTATGTATTCACATAAGACTATAATAAATAAATGCAGTATAATTTCTTAAGGAGAGGCATTAGTACTTGGAAGGTTCAGGAAAGGCCTCATAGGGAAGGGACCACTTGAAAAGCTGTGCTTTGAAGGGAGGTAGAAATTCTAAGAGGCAGAGATAATGATCAAATGCCATATTTATGAAGTGCTTTGCAAACCTTAAAGCTGGGTGTAAATGTTAGCTATTATTGTTCTTACCAGAAAAGAAACATCTTTCTAAATCAATAACATGAGTACATTTGATACCTACAAAAATCCTGAGAGATAGGTGCTATTATTATCATCCCCATTTTACAGATAAAGAAGCTGAGGGAGAAGTTAAATGACTAGCTCAGGGTCATACATCTAGGGAATGTTTGAGGCCAGATTTAAATTCAGATCTTCTTGTCTCTAATTCATCCACTGTACCACCTTGCTGCCTTTGGTAAAGTAGTAGTGTTAATTTGGAAAACAGTTGCATAGAGCAGAAGAGTATGATATAGATTCAGGAACTTGAGAGAAAAGTTGGCTGAATTAAGACATTCAGATCCTAAAAGCGTGTTTTGAAATTGCTGAATTAGCAATGTATACAAAATCCAATTTTTCCTTTTTACCTCCCACATTAAAATTCCATTTTAAGAGAATTCTAGTTTGTGGTTATAATAGAAAGGATACTGGATTTGGAATAGAAAAGAATTAGGTTTGAGTATAGACTACCATTTACTAGTAGTATGACTTAGGCAAGTCACTGTACCTCTCTATACTTCAGTTCCTCACCTATAAAATTAGAGTTAACTAGATGACAGTGATCGCTAATGTCCTCTTCAGCTCCAACAAAGAAGAGGCTAAATAACTCTGGAATATTTTTGAGGCAGTTCATAAAGCAGACAGAAATTTAGATTGGATAACCAACCTCTAATGTCTCTTATAGCTCTTAATATATCTTTCTGGTACTTTAATCCTAGTTCATTCTTGTCTATCTTGTAAGAGAAATACAGTATGCCAACCCCAAATGAATGAATGAATTGCTTCCTGTTTGTATTGTATGGCCTGTTTGGACTTAGTTGAAAAATTTCTGCTAAAAGTTACCAGCATAGGAGGTAAATGTGCTAACTCAAGGAACTTGTACACCTATAAGAATAAATTTAAGATTTCTATGTAGTAGTTACATATAATTCTTTGAGACTAGATGATGGATCCATGATTTTTTTTAGCTTATGGACCCATTTGCTGTATGCACACAGCATTGAGTATTTTACAATAATTCTATTTAATTTTTTTTTTGTATTTCAAGTCAGAGATATAAAAATACAGAGCTAGTTCCATTAACATATGTATGACTTTCTTTCAACATTATTGAGAAGCTTTACAATTATAAAGAACGAGAAGAGGCAGTTCTTCACAGAAATAAATTTAATGCATTCCCCTTTTAAAAAGACAAGTTGATTGAAGAAAGGATTCTATGCTATATTAAATTCTTTAGGAACTGTTATAAAATTGGTATTTGAAACATGAATAAAAGGGTTAAGAAATTTCTTTCTCTTGCTTAAATATATAATTGCAAAGGCTTTTATAGCTAAGCCTTTTGGGGAAAATACAACGGGAGGAATGTTTACTATGACAGGAGAAAGAGAATTGTAAAGCATATATTTTCTATAGGAAAACGAAATCTTAATCAGCAAAATATATTGCATCATTTTTTATAGGTGCTATATTAAAGTGTTTAAAGCTATCAAGATAAGTTAGAAGTTTGCAGGAGACCAATCCATAATAGGTTTCAAGCAAGGTGCATGCTTTCCCATCATTAACTTCCCTCCACTCAAGTGGCATTTCTTCACCTGTCATTTCTGAGGATGTGAAGATGAACTTATAGCAGCATCGATTGTACCTGATGTGCTTCTCTCCAGAAAACCGTGAACTGTGGATGGGTATGAGGCCAGCGTACTTGGCACAGATTCCTATAAAAACATCAGCAGGTATTGCCAAAGGTGCTTCCTTGAAAACCACATACATCATACGGGCCACATCCTGAGACACAATAAAGGCCTCTCCACTGCAGTAATCAGGGTAGTACTTTTCTGGATACTCACTAATGGGAACAAAATTCTGGCTTTGAGGATCTCTGTTGGGCATATCCTGATGGATGACCCTTCCCACATAGATCTCTTCAAGGTGGTCTTTTAAGTTGAGAAGATAGTCTACCAGGCTAGGGAGATTGACAAACATCTCTTCATTGACCTTGAGGATGAACATGGCATTTGGGCAGAAAGTTACAGCCCACTGCATCATCATGATGGTCTTTAGTGTTTGGTTCCCAGAACTGTCCAGGAAAAATCCTTCAATAATATCTCTGTATTTATTAGACTCCATGTTGATGTCTTGCTGAGAAGTTCCCAGATCTGGCATTCCTAAGGCAAATAATGTAAGGATAGGATGTCCGCGAATAGTAGTCACATTAGCCCAGGTTTTCCTTATCAAATCCCTCCTTGACCCATTTTCTGGACTGCTGAAGATAAGAGAGAGTAAAAAGATATCTTCTCCCTTGCATGCCTCCTCCTGGCTCAAGATATAAAATTTTGAGAGGTTATATCTTAAGGGCTCCACGTTTAATTTTCTGGCTTTGTCCTTAATCTCAAGAACTCTGACATCTACATATGGTAATGATTGTAGAAAGTATTCTTCCACAAAGTCAGCTCCAAAAAGCAGAGCATGAAACAAGATGACATTAAATAAAATGAAGCACCATTGGTGAGTCCGAAGCCTACAGAATGTCACCTAAATAAGAAGAGAACATAAAGGTAGTTGTCTGCCCTCACCTGAAATTAGTGGAAATATATTTGGAGTAGAAACGAATTATTTGCTATGTCTCATTTGAGTTATTAGCCTTTGATATTACCATTTACATGAAATTTGTTTCTCCCATTTTTCCAGTTGCCAAGCAGTTTTTTGTTAGTTGTGGCATAATCTGAAATGCTTATGTAGTTCTGACCCTGGTTTCTGAAGTTTTATTAATATTCATATGTAAATGATATATATGTAACTGAAATATTCCAATATATATTACATTTATGAAAGTACTCAAGTGCTCATTGGGACCAAATTAGATCTGCATGGTTTCTTGTCCAAAGAGGAATGCGTAGTAGTTTTTAGCTAAGAAATACACACAAAAATACAACATACAAGAGACTGCTATATCCTGCTTGCTCTATAGTATATAGCATCAGTGGAGCTCTGATGGAAATAGGTTGGAGTTGGAGAAGGGAAACAACCCATTTTCACTGGCAGTATCTTATAATAAGGCTTTCCACCTTCCTTTTCATATAATTGAATAGAGAAAAAAAATCCTATTCATTTGTAAAATGAGAGAGTTGAACTCTATAGACTCTAAGATTCAGCCTCCAAATCTACCATCCTCTGGGGTCCTCTTATTGATCATTATGATCTGAATTTCTCATTTTCCTAGTTTGCCTACAGCAAATGAAAATGCAGACATTCTTTAAAACTATTTAACCTAGGGTGCTAGAGGAAGAAGCTAGGTAACATAGAATTCTGAATCTCTGCCTCTCACAAGAAAGGTAACAAGTATCTTAAACTTAAAAAAAAAAGTTTTACCTGCATTTTATCCGTGATTGAATTTGGAATTCTCAAAGCACTTTAGTCCAAATATGGATTTGGGTTCAAATATATAGATGAGTCCATTTGCAACTGAAGTGGAAGCACTTTGTCTGGAACTTTTAGGATAAGGTTTCTCTCTAATCAGCTTGATCCTTTGTTCCAGCTTACTTGATGGATGCACAGAAATGCTCATGCTCACACACAAACACCCTGATCATGTTGCAGTTGGAGAAAACCCAGAGTATTAGAACAGTCTGCCTAATTCATTAGTCCCTAAGACTGTAGGGAATCATTAAAAAAGAAATGTTTCCTGATGTTCAGAAATAGTTAATAAAGCGTTGGACATGATCCCTGGGGTTATATTTTTCCTTGTAAGCAATAACTTGTTTACTTGAACAACAGTTTTTCTAATATTTAGCAATTTTCTAATATTTAGCAAGTATGGTTGGATTAGATGATCTTATGAAGTCATTATGTGACAAAAAAAAAAAGTTAAGGGCTTTGTAGGATGTAGGCCTGGATATGTGAATTTAAAGGATTTAAATGAGTCCATTATAGGCTGGGTCTGATAACAACTATTGGCTCTAGAGTCAGAGGACCTAGTTTCAAATTCTGCCTCTCACCAGTGTGACCTTGAGCTCTCCCTTAACTTGGACCTCAGTTTCCTCATCTGTAAAAGGAAGGGATGGCCATTGGGCCCCCTCCTAACTGTATGATCCCATGCTTTAGGATTGGCTAAATTAATGGTTTTTAAAAAGTTCATAGCATACCCGCCCCGACTATAACTCTTTGATTCTCCTAGTTAGATGGTGGAGGTGGAGGTAGCATAATGAAAGAGCCATCAAAACACATTTTGTGGAAGCCATGTATAGTGAAATAGAGTCAAGAAGAGATCCGGAGTTCAGTACATGCTAAATATATGACGTTGAGCGAGTCACCCCACGTCTCGGAGACACGGCCTCATCTGTAAAGTGAGTTCAATAAAATGAATTGAAAATGTTGTGAAAGTTGTGACCTGCATTCAAGGCACTGGGACTTAAGGCATAGGAATTTAACTGCTTCAGTTTTCAAATGGTTAGGAAGCCAGGATCCATGGATAACAAAGGGAGTGCTAAAAGTGGATGATATAAGCAAGGTAAAGAGTAAAAATTGAGAACGAAATTAAATAATGAATCAAGTACTTGGAGAAGTCACACGAACACCCAGTTGACAAGTAGGCAGGCACTGTGGCAGTGAGAGGAAAAGCCCTTTTAAAGGCCCATCCTGACATCTTTCTGTCTACAGGGCTTTACTACGTTTCTTGTTCGCATTTCCGCCGGCTTTTACACACACTTGCTATCTACTCCAGCCCTGGAGCCTGGTGCCGCTCGGCCAGCGTCTCCATTTTGGGGACCACTACGCATGCTTCCTTCATGCTCCTCTAGAAGTGGAGGTCGGAAATGCTCTCGAAGGTACTTCCGGTTAGTGTCTTTCCTCTCCTCGCCCTTCCCCGACTTAACTCGTCAGTTCCCAGGGGACAGGCTGGGCGCGCGGAGATGACGTGCTGTGGCGCCGGAAGCCGCTCCCCTCCGAGCCTCCGGAACCCGAGCGGCGGCCGCGAGTTGGTGTGTGGGGCGGGGGCTCCGCGGGCTGGGACGGCGGGGGCAGCCGGAGGAGGGGAGAAGAAGAGCTCGTGCCCGTCTGACCCACTGTGTGTGTCTTTGTGTTTCCCTGTCCAGGCGCCATGGCTGCCGAAGGTGCCCGGCCGCTGCGAGGCTCCGCCGGCCCGCGGGCGCCCAGGCGGCGTGTGTCCGTCCCGACGCCCCGGGTCCCGGAGCGCGCCCTCAGGTCAGTGCCCGGGGCGGGAAGCCGCGCGCGTGGGGCTTGTGGGGGGGAAGGGAGCGTACGTGACGGGGGGGCGGTGTCCGAGGGAGGCCTCCTCTGCTTCCCTGCTGCCCCGCCTTTTCCTCCCGTCCAGCTGTTTGAGCCAGCCCAGCCTCTGAGCCCCGATAACCGCATCCGCCCCGCAGCGGAGCCCTCTTCACAGATCTTCGCAATAGCTACCGTAGCCCGTCTTTGTAAAGCATTTGGAGGCCCCCAGAGCTCACTCGAATCTTGTGATGTAGGTAGGACCGGTACTAGCCCATCCTGCGGATGATGGAATAGAAATTCAGAGAAATGAAACGATTGACTTGCTCAAATTCACAGCCCTGGTTAAGAAGCCAAAGCCAGGTTGTGCCCAAGATCATGCAGCTAGCGAGCGGAGGTCCTTTCCTTTCAGTCCAGTGCTCTTTACAAGACCGTAACACTACCGGTAATAATGGACGTTTGCATCGCTCCTTGAAGTTCGGCAATCATTGTACACATAGATCTGTTTATATTTGAGCCTCACGGCATTCCCCTCGTGTTAGGCACAGAAATTAAATAACTTGCCTGTGTTTATATGGTGAGTAGTTGTTAATAGGATTTGAACCTGAGTGCTGCTCCCTGACTACACCATACTGTCATGAGGTTTTACACATGTATATGGTTATTTCTGAAGTGTATCTTTGACCATCACATGCATAGATCCTTGCAGTAGAAAGGGGACACCTGTCTGTTTCAGTTCCACCCAGTTCTTCTATGTCTGTTGCAGTTATAGCAAACCTTTATCACTGAGATATATTTGCATTATAATCTTACTAGTAAACTAGCATGAGTAGTATTATTTTCATATTACATGTGAAGGAACGTAATTGTGACATATTGGAGGTCATTCAGGTGTTATTTGGAAGTGTGATTATTTGAATCCAGACTCAAATTGGGTGCGCTATACCGTGTTGCGTATGTTTAACAACCTCCACCAATTAACTCCAAGAGTTAATTCATTTTCTCCTAAGGCAGCAGCACTAATTCCTTTTGACCTAATTCCTAGGAAGTTTTGCTTCTATTGATGTCAGCCTAATCCATATGTTCAGTCAACTATCTTAATGATTTTGAAATACTTTAAAACATTGAGTCATTTAACTAGCATTTATTCACCTATTATGCCAGACACTGTGCTAGGGAAGGATACAAAGAAAGAAAATAACAGTCCCTCCCCTTGTGTACTTGTCAGGTGAAACGAAATTGAAGTATATGTAAAATCATTTGAGGTGGGGTAGAGAGAGGCCCTAGCAGTTGGGGAAAACAGGAGAGATTCCATGTAGAAGGTGGCATGTATTGTAGAAGATGTAATAATGGTATTTCCCATTTATATAAATAATACCTTAAGGTTTGCAAAACACTTTTCCTTACAGCCTGAGCTTCAGGTAGATCAAGAGAGCATTATGTTAGGTGTTTGGAGAGATACAAAGCTTAGGTAAGAACTTGTCTCTGCCCTTGTGGTGTGGATACTAATATAGGTATCTGTAATATACAACAAAAGTTTCAGAGGGAATTGGTAATACTTTCAGTGAGAGGCAGCTTGGTGTAGTGGCTAGAGAGCTATCATGTTTGAAATCCAGAAGCCCTGGGTTCAGAGCCTGCCTGTGATACATACTGGCTGTGGTCCTAGGCAGGCTACTTTCTTTCTCAGTGCCTTAGGCTACTCTCTAAGATTACAAATTGCAGAACAAATGCCATTCTACATTTGTTGAGGAATTTCTTCTTTGGAAGTTCCCTATACAAGTGAAATCGTAGGCCCAGAAAAAATGCATTAGAAAGTTGCAAAAAATGTTACATTTGAGGAGAAGGTTGTTAACAACAAGGGGGTCAAGTCATGAAAGAGTGGCATTTGAATTGGACTTTTAGTATGAGTTGCTAAAGGAGAAGTGGGCTAGGGAATCATAGTGAGCAGCATGAGCAGAGGCACAGGAAAGGGAAACACAAGTCTTATTCAGGGGTCACTTTGGTTGGAACTTAGAGTGCATAAAGGAGGGTAAACTGATAAAGATGGCAGGGTGCTTAAATGTCAAGTAGAAGTTTAAACTTCTTTGGCCAGACAGTAGGAAGTTACTCAAGATTTTTTAGTTGAGGCATTTTATTGTCAAGGTCAGGATGAGTTTGTGATTCTCTATTTTAATTATTCATTGTTTAGTGTCTCCTAGTACTCTTCAGTGAGATCATGATCAAATTAATTTAGCTTTAAGTAGGAAACACTGATTTATTATTTTAAATGATGTAGTCCTGGGAGTTCTTTACTAGGGCATTGAGAAAATGTATTTAACAGGAATTAAAACAAGTATCCAGCCATTATAAATCAAGGCTTTTATAATGTAATAATAGTTCACCTTTATATGATGTGTTAGGCTTTCAAAGCACTCTAGGTACATTATCTTATTTGATTCTTATAGCCAGGTAGGTAGTATGGACATTTTCTCTATTTTATCAGTTAGTAGAATAAAACTCATGATGGGGAACTGACTCACTCAAGGTTGCCTAATTCATTGGTGTTTCCTGATTCTGAGTCTAGTACTATCTGCCATATCCCATTGCTTCATACAGTATAGTGTATGTTAGTGGCTTTTGAAAAAGTAAACCTGACTATTGTTTCAAAATAAAACAAAATGACAAGATAACTAGTACTACTACGGAAACAAATGCGGTATTTAGTGTGACCAGTATTGCCTGCAATTACTTCAGGTTTTAGAACTCTCTGTATTTTTGTACTGTTGTGTCTTTACTACCCCCTGATAGTTTAAGTGGGAATAAATAAGGGGCCAAATCTGTAGAATACCTAAATAGCTGGGGGAAAAAATGAGTGTAGTGAGAAGACAAGGTAGGGGAGAGTATTCTGTCAGCTTTTGTTTACATTGTGCCAAACATTAGACAGATTTTTTTCCCCCATTGAATTGACTGATTGTTTTGGCATTAGATAGAAATTTGTTTTTCTTTCTGACTTTAAGGGTTAAAAATGTAACAACTGGAGATTTTTGAGCCAAGACAGGTTAAGAGTCAGAAAGGGATTAGGAAGCCCACACAAGTGATAACTAAGTATGAGCAGGCTAGTAAAACCTATGGTGGGCTGGTGAGTATCACAGTGTTAGAACTAGGAGTATTAGATATTATCTAATTTAATTTTCTAATTTTATAAATGAGAAATTGGTATTAAAAAGACAAGTGACTTACTTAGAGTTATGCACCTAGTAAGTGACAGATATCTTCTTGATATTATGAACATGTATCTGAGACTTTTTACGTATCCCAGACTCTCAGGCTTTCTGATAGATTACATTTGTTTTATAGTGACTTGAAACTGTTTGGTTGCTCCTGCCAATTAATCAGACTTCTTTTTGTCTGCTACTCTTCCTACTGTGTTAGAAAAATAATCCTAATGAGCATGATTAGTATTTTTTAATCAAGCTAAGGGCTGTGTTCAATCCTTTTTTTTCCCCCATGGAAGAACTGTGGTATTCAGTGAAAGATGTTTTTCCACTTTACTTGGGCATAAGAGATTTCATATTTTCATAAAAAATAGGGCTAAAATTAGGGAAAAATCAGTGGTCAGATTTTGGCAAAGTATATTCTACTTTCCTCACTGTTCTTTATTCATTTTTTGACATATTTGTTTACAGATTTTTAGAGGGTACTTTCATATTTAATTTTGCACTACTTTCTTTGCTTGTCTAGCTATCCTTTGAGCAGCTTTTCTTTCTCAGAGAGAGGAAAGTCATCATTTGCTTACATTAATTCATAGGCAACTCCAAACTTAGTGTTCTTTTACACTATAGCTTATTGCAGAATATGCCCTACTTACCTATAGTTCCACTAAGAGTACTGAACTTTGGCTGAGTGAATTATCATTCACTGGAGACTATGAGTAGACACCACACTATAGAAACAGAGAGTAATGCCCTTAACAGACTGGGACCCTGAGGTTTGGAATACCTAGGGTCATGTATTTCCTGCCTTGAACTTAGTTGATTATATATTGCCTGCTTCAAATAATTGTTAAGTTGCATTGAGTTGGTGCAGGGTATGTGCACTAGTATGGTTGTGGGTCTGGTTCTTGTTGCTTTAACTACATTCTTTCTGAAGATATTAGTAATAATGTTCTTGGTGGTCATTATATCTGTCACCTTTTGAGATTTTAGCATATACATCTAGTGTGAAGAGATTTAAAATATTTATGATTGTTGTGACATGCCATTAAGCACATTAAATTTTGAAACAGATTTTCCAAGTGTTCTTTTATTTAGGTAATATGTTTCAGGCTAGAACTGTTTGGTAATAATGGAATATGCTGTAAATTTTTTTACATTGAAGATGCATGTGGCATGTGTTAGTCTCATAATGGTAGAGTAAGTTATAGTGACTGCTATTTCAAAAGTCATCTTTTGTTAAAATGTTTATAAAGAAATGTGTTTTCTATGCATGCAGATAACTGTAAGATATTTATGGTGCATTAACTATAAAAGTGTAACATATTAACTGTTTAACATGATAAAATAATGCCAAAGTTGATACTAACCTATATTTTTTTTTAGCATTCATACTTGTACTGTCTTTTTGAGCAGAACTAATACGATATTTTGATGTGCCACAGGTAAATTTTTCCATAACCTTATGGAGAGAAAGGACTTTGAGACATGGCTTGATAACATTTCTGTTACATTTCTTTCTCTGACGGACTTGCAGAAAAATGAAAGTCTGGATCACCTGATTAGTCTGAGTGGAGCAATCCAGCTCAGGCATCTCTCCAATAACCTAGAGACTCTGCTCAAGCGAGACTTCCTCAAACTTCTTCCTCTGGAACTCAGTTTTTATTTGTTAAAATGGCTCGATCCTCAGACCTTACTCACATGTTGCCTCGTCTCTAAGCAGTGGAATAAGGTTATAAGTGCCTGTACAGAGGTGTGGCAGACCGCCTGTAGAAACTTGGGCTGGCAGATAGATGATTCCGTTCAGGACGCTTTGCATTGGAAGAAAGTTTATTTGAAGGCAATTTTGAGAATGAAGCAATTGAAGGACCATGAAGCCTTTGAGACCTCATCATTAATTGGACACAGTGCCAGAGTATATGCACTTTACTACAAGGATGGACTTCTCTGTACAGGTAGGAAATGCAGCAATTCGATGAGTATGAATGCAATTCTATTTTCCTTTGCCTTGCTGTAGTGTAGCTTTTTAAATAATCTTCCTCAAAGTTGTGGTTTACAGATGTAGAAATTTTCCTCTATCTTTTCATTTTACTACTAAGATCTCCTGCTAGAGGAAAAAAGAAAAATACCTCCTTTTTCTCCTCCATCCCCCATTCTGATGAGTAGAAATCTTTAGAAATTTATTGAGATCTTAAAGTGAATGAAATGGAAGCCAAGTTATTACCCAGCTCTCCCTGTGCTGGTTAGTGGAAATAGTACAGGACTTCATTTGAATAGCCTTGTGACACATGGATTCAAGAAATTGACTTGATAAATGCAGTATGGGAGAGACATGGTTAGATATCATTTTTTTTTTATTTTTAAGTTTAAATGAAGCACAAGCTCAGTATGAGTCAGCCTGGGAGTTGGAAGCTGAAAAAAAAGCATATCTGATCTTGAGTTTCATTAAGGTATATCTTGAAGGAATAAGGATTTCATTTGTCCCACTGTATTCTGCATTTGGCAAACCACATGTGGAATATTGTTTTTAGTTGTGGACAACATATTTTAGGAAGGGCTAAATAAAGTGAAGAGGATCCAGAGGAGATAACCAAGATGGTGGAATTTGAACCTGTGATATTGAAAGATTAATTGGAAGAACCTGTGATATTGGAAGATTAGTTGGAAGAACTGGGGATTTTTAACCTGGAGAAACCTTTAGGTACTTGAAAGGTTGTCTTATAGAGGAGAGATTAGATTTTAGGATTAGAAGTTAGAGGTGTAGAACTGGAAGAGAGGTCCTCTCATCCAGGAGTTATTGTCTGTCTGAACTCTGGGTTCCCTGAAGTTGTTTCTTAAGATTTTGATAATTGTATTTCCTTGTAATTGGTTTCCTTTCTAATACCATGTACTTTATTTTATGCATTTAAAAATACTCTGAGAAAGATCTATATGCTTGCCACATGACCAAAGGCATCCATGACACAAAAGACCAAGAACTTTGATACATAGTCTAATCTCACTTTATAGATGAGAAAACTGAGTCCCAAAGAGATGAAGTAACTTGTGGAAGGCCACACCAAGATTAAGTGGCAGAAGTAAGATTTGAACCCAGGTCTTCTGACTGAACCATTCCTCTTTGCATTGGACCATGATGACTTATTTTGTTCTTCTTGGCCTCAGAAAGCAAAAGTAGAAGCAATGAATGGAAAGTTGCAAAGAGGCAAATTCAGGCTTGATGCAAATAAAAGCTTTCATGTAATACAGAGATATCAAAAAACATTATGAACTACTTTGGGAGGTAATGGGTTCCCTCAACCTTAGGTCTCCAAGAAAAGAGTTGAATATTGTAGAGGATAGATATTCTTTTAGGGTATGTATGGGTTGGACTAAGATGGCTGCTGAGGTCCCTTTCAAATCTGAAATTATGTGATTCCTTAATTTTGAACCACTAATTTAACCTCCTTGTGACTTAGCTAAAAAGTTTATCTCTCCCAAGGCCTGATCCTGTACTCTCCCCATTAGATGTTGAGAAAAATGGGGCTCAGTTATTTCTAAAACTTTTTTTCAGGGCTAGCAGTTTTCTCCTGTGTCTGGTAGGAAGAGGGATTAGAAGATATAAAGTAGGATTTTTCCACTTCCACTCTCTCCTCCAGCACATCTTTGATATCTCTCACATAATGGTCTCATGTTTCTGTTTGGTTATGTCATTCTTGTGTGCTTAAAAAGAGTCTTGATGCCTCGTGTTTAATCTATATTTTTGACTGGCATTCAAAGACCTCTTCCTTGTGACGCACTATTGGATATCGTATTACTTCCCTTGGAGCAGTCTCTGTGGAGTCAAACTGGACTGCTCTTTGACTAGAGAATGTGCCCTGCCTGTATTTTCCCCTTCTGTGCCTTGCTTTACCCTTTGCTTTGCCTGAAATAGCTTTTCTTTCTTTCTTTGCCTGTTGAATCCCTTCCCATATTTTAGCCTATTTCATTTGCCAAGAAACCTTCCCTGATCCTACTTTCAGCAACAGTATTCTTCATATAAAGTAGCTCTTTTAACATTTTTTTGTATCCCTCTATTGTACTTTAATGTGTTTTTATGTGTAGATTTTAAAATTCATATCATCATACTTAAACCTGAAAAGGCCCTTAAATTTAATCAAATTCAATCTCCTTGTTTTACAAATGAGGAAACTGCGGCCTAACGTGACTACTGAGAGGCCAAGCCAGGTTTTAAACCTGGACCCTCTATTTCCAAAGTTGCTCTTTCCACTGTAACACTCCTGTCTTTATGGACAGAAAAAAATTGAGGGTCTACATGATTTATATCTGTGGTACAGCATCAGATATTGTTAAATTTTATATGCTTTTGAGTAATTATTGCTAAAAGGCTGATATGTAGAGAGCAAGACATGATAGGTGACTAACAGTATTAATAAAAAACCTGGGCAGGGTGTATATGAGGTTAACAGTGATGACGGAGAAGAAAAAGAAAGTTGTATGGAATTTAAAAAAAATTAAAATTCTTATTATTAAGCTTCTGTTTGTTTCAGTGAACCAGTTTATCATACACTTTTATCATAAATAGGTTTTTATTTTTTCCAATTACATGTAAAAATAGTTTTCAACATTGATTTTTTGTATAAGATTTTGAGTTCCAAATTTTTCTCCCTCCCCAAGATGGCAAGCAATCTGACGTAGGTTATATGTGTGCAGTCATGTTAAGCATATTTCCACATTAGTCACGTGGTGAAAGAAAAAACAGAACCAGAGGGAAAAACCATGAACTCCCCCCCCCCCCCAAAAAAAATGAAAATAGTATGTTTAAATCTGCATTCAGGTTCCATAGTTCTTTCTGTGGATGTGAATTACATTTTCTGTCATTGTAGAATTTTAGTCTTTTAGAATTGTCTTGAATTGTTGTACTGCTGAGAAGAGCTTAGTTTATTATCATCATACAATGTTGCTGTTACTGTGCACACAATGTTCTCCTACTTCTTCTCACTTCACTGAGCATCAGTTAGTTTATGTAAGTCTTTCCAGGTTTTTCTGAAATCTGTCTGCTCATCATTTCTTATAGCACAATAGTATTCCATTATATTCATATACCACAACTTGTTCAGCCATTCCACCAATGGGCATGCCCTCAGTTTCCAACTCTTTCCAACTCTTTGCGACCACATAAAGGGCTGCTATAAATATTTTTGTGTGTGTGAGTCATTTTTGCTTTTTTATGATCTCTTTGGAATACAGACCTAGTAGTGATATGGCTAGATCAAAGGGTATGCACAGTTTGATTGCCCTTTGGGGATAGTTCCAAAATGCTGTCCCAGAATGGTTGGATCAGTTCACAATTCCACTAAGCGTGCATTAGTGTCCCAATTATCCCACATCTTCTTCAACATTTGTCATTTTCCTTTTCTGTCACATTAGCCAATTTGATAGGTATCTTGTGGAACCTTGTTGCTTTGATTTGCATTTCTCTAATCAGTAGTGATATTAGAGCGTTTTTTCATACATCATACACTTTTATAAGTCACAGAAGACACTGATATAAAACACTTTTTAAGAAGTTAGCTGAGTACTGAAATTTAAAAAGCATGTTGGGAGTATTCCCTAATGTAGCATGTGTTCATTACCAAAAAGTATTTAGGGTGCAACTAGCACTAGCATCACTTTATATGATATAACTATGCTTTTTCATGGTTCTATGAGGATACTGCAGTAATAAATGATAAAGAATATTTGACCTTTCCCCAAACTTTTCTGTTTATCCAAGCCATAGAGCAGAGATTCGTAACCTTGGATTTGTGAACTTTAAAAACACACACAGAGACACACTATACCCATACTTTTAGTATAACTGGTTTCTTTTGTAATCCTGTGTATTTCATGCACTTAAAAACATTATTTGGGGCTGGGGTGGAGGGGTCCATAGTTTTTACTAGACTGCCAAAGGGATCCATGGCACAAAAGGTTAACCTGGAGAGGCTTCCTAGTCCTCCTGATCCTAAAAATAAAACCAGAAAATCCTCTGTTTCTTCTTCTCTCTCTCTCCTTCTCTCTTCCTTCCTCCTCTCCATTAGTGTTTTTTTCCAGTCATGTCTGACTTTTTTGTGACTCTTTTTGGGTTTTCTTGGCAAAGATGTTAGAGTAGTTTCCTTCTCCAGCTTATTTTACAGATGAGGAACTGAGGCAATCAGAGTTAAGTGACTTGCCCACGGTTACAAAGGTTTCCGAGGCTGGATTTGAACTCAGGTCTTCCTGATTCCAGACCCAGTGCTCCCACCTAGCTCTCCTAGATCATAAGCTCCATGTTTTATGTACATTTTTGCTTCTCTGTTCCTAACCCAGTTCCCTGAATTGTACATGTTTAAAATTTTTTTTTTTTGTAAAATGATTTAATGAGGGAAGGTTAAGTTACCAGATGGTAGGACTTTTAAACCATTTTATAGAAATGGGTCCCTTGATTTTGTGTCTGTCATCTAAAAGCTTGATTTCTCAAACATAATAATGTTGCCTTTTGTAACGTCAAATCATGACAGACTCACCATCTGGAAAGCATATATTCCAAATGACTTTTCTTTTTTAGTGTTGATGGATGTGGACAAATCTGTCCACATTCTTATGACCAATGGCAAACAGTTTTTGAAGAGGAGGGGTTCAGTTTGATGGTGGGACAGAGCTGTGTGGAACTTTGCTGTCATTGAGACAGCATATTGTGGTGGAAAAGGTCAGAAGACCTGGGTTTGAGTCCAAGCTCTTCCACTCCTAGCTCTGTGACTATGTAAGTCACTTAGTATTTAATATTGGTGATTCATTAAGACAAGCGGTGTGATAAAGTGGATAAAAAGCTGAATTGAGTCCGGAATAACTAGATTCAAATCCTGTTTCTGGCAGATTTGACCATGTTGTTTTAACTTCTCTAAACCTCAGTTTTCTTATGTAAAATGAGGGTGATTACACTCATAGTACTTACCTTACAGAATTGTTGTGAGGAGTAAATAAAGTGAGGTATGCAAAATTAAGGTGCTATATATAAATGTCATTATGACTATACTTAACGTTTCTGAATCAGTTTTCTGACTTATGAAATGGGGTTAGTAATAGTTTGTGCATGACCTTCCTCAATAGACTGTTGTGAACAATATGCTTTATAAAACTTGTAAGTGCCACAGAAATGTGTTCTATTTACTAGCATTATACTCTAACCCTGAACTTCTTTCCCACTCTGACCCCTTTTTGAGTTTCTGCAGTGTTTGTTGGTGTTGCATGGCCTGAGGGCATGTGTAGTCCAATGTACGGATACTTTGGTGAAGTTGGATGATGTAACACTGGCAAAGGCTTCCAGAAACACCTCGGATTCATTATGTGTTTGATTTTTAATTAATTTTTGGTTGTTGTGTGTTCAGAGACCTTTTAGTGTTGCCAGATTTTTTGAGACCATAAATGGGGTCATGACTCACGGTTAATAATCCCTGTCTAATCAACTGAGCTAACATGTATTTCCAGTTGTCCCATTGTTTTTGAACTATTCTGTGCTGCTAGAACATACTAGCGTGGTGGAGTAGAAACAGTAGTGCTAGATTTTTCCGCCAAAAGCTTGATGATTATGTCACTTAGTAGCTGCATAAACTTGGGTAACTTCTCTTTAAACCTCCCTTTTGTCACCCATCAAATGAAGAGTTGGACCAGATCTCTAATGTCTTTCCTAGCTTTAAGTTTCAAGGTTTAAATCTGGTTTTTTTCTGTTCTTGGCATAGGGGTTGGTAAGAGGTGGGGATTTATCCCCGTAGTTACAACTGTGCATGTTGAGTAACATGTCTGAGTGTTTCAAATGAAGAAAAATCTGAATGTGATAAGTATTCAGCAGTTGTTTGGGGCCAATGACTACCAGTTGTGTGTTTTAGAATAACACTTGTATGCATTTTATCTTGTCATTCAGTGACAGCTGAGAAGTTTTTACTGTAACCGTATTGTGGACACTTCCAGAAAGGACTAGTTAACAATCTAGTGCTAATTAGAAGAAATACAGAGCAAAAGAAAAGAAATAGACTTCCTCTGCCTCCTAGGTCATAATTTTTTAATTGATAATCCTAGGTATTTTGAGACCCAGGTCCACATCTTCATCTGTTAGTTAAGTGAATCTTGGAGGTATTATAGGTTAGGTCTGCTACATTGCTTTGCTTTATTTATGTTCTTTGGTTTTTTTTTTATTATGTTACAGTATTCTTTTTTATTATTTTTATTAGTATTGAAGTATTATTTACATTGTGCCTTCACATTTAAAATAGAATGAGATTTATAAGATATTTAATTTTATTTTTGACTTGTGTAAAACCAGTCAACTCATATTTATTGTGTCCAGAATATTTAAAGTGATTGATTTGTAGTGTTATTTCTGCAGATGAAGAATCAGCTTTGCTTTATGTAGCTGCATGAAACAATAGAAAGAACCACTGCACTGAGAATCAGTTATCCTGGTTTCCATTCTTGACACTCCCACTACCATGTACTCCATGATTTTGGGCTAATTACTTCATCCTTTCTTGGTCCCAGTTTTCCTTATCTGTCACATAAGTGATCTCTTAGAGTTCAAGTTGAGTAATAATATGCCTGTTTCAGGTGATCAAAAAATCTAAATGTAGTAACTGTCCAACAGCAGGTCCCTTATAGTTCTGGCATTCTAAAATTTATTAATGTACATTTATCTAGCACTTTAAGGTTTAGGAAAGATTTCTCTACAGCAGCCCTACACTGTGTAGGGTTATAGGTCAGCCTCATTTTACAGATGAGGGAACTGATGCTTTCTAGGAAGTTGTGATCTACTTGAAGTTACACAGTTGTTAGGAGTTGAGGTTGACTTGTATCCAGTTCACCTGGACTCTTTAAGTCCAGTGCTCAGTGTTTCTATTTGGGTTCAGATGGGAATGAGACTGGAAAAAGGGATATCTAGCCAAATTAGTAGTTATATACAGATTTTGCTGCTGCAGAACACAACTTTCCTGAACTCTGACAGTCATTTTCTATAGCTTTAGGTCCTCAAATTGAAAAGCTGACATAACTTCTTTCTCTGTGAACTAGGTTAAATATGAATTAAATTGGGACAGCTTAAGCTAGAACTGAGCCCAAACTAGAAGCAAATTATTCTTGCTCATTCACATAGACACCCCCTCCCTCCAGAGTATTTTACAGTTTACAAAGCTATTTGTCCTTTACAAGAATCTGGGGATTAAAAAAAAGAAAAAAGAAAAAAGAATCCCTACCCTTAAGGAATTTAAATTTTACAGGTGAGATACATCATATACACAGAGAAGTAAACAGAATGTAATTTAAGGAAGAAGAGAAAACTAACAACCAGAACATTCTTTCTATTTTTAATTGTAATTTCCCTGCCTCCACTAATTGATAGTATTTTATTTTTCCAATTACATGTAAGGATGATTTTTACTATTCATTCTTTTATAAAATTTTGACTTCCAAATTTTTTCCCTCCATCTCTTTCCTTCCCCCTCTCTAACACAGTAAGCAATTTAATATAAGGTATATATGTGCAATCATGTAAAACCTATTTCCATCTCAGTCATGTTGTGAAAGAAGAAACAGTTTGCAAAAAAAAGTTACGTTTTGCAAAAAGAAAAATCCATGAAAAAAATAAAGTGAAAATAGTATGCTTTGATCTGTATTCAGACTCCATCAGTTCTTTCTTGGGATGTGGATAGCATTTTCCATCATGAGTCTTTTGGAATTATCTTGGATTGTTGTATTGCTGAGAAAAGTTAAGTTAGTCATAGTTGATCATCACAAAGTGTTGCTGTTATTGTATTCTCCTGGTTCTTGAGCAGGCATTCTTAACCTGAGGTGTGCAGACTAGTTTTAAAAAAAATTTTTGATAACTATATTTCAACATAATTGGTTTCCTTGGCATAAACCTGGAGTCAGGACAACTTAAGTTGAAATCCAGCTTCAGACCCTTGCTAGTTGTGTGATCCTAGGGCAAGTCACGTAATTTTTGTCTGTCTCAGTTTCTTCAGCTGGAAAATGGAGATCATAATACCTACCTTCCAGGGTTGTTGATTTGATAAAATATTTGTAAAGTGCTTTACAAACTTGAAAGCACTGCATAAATTTTAGCTATTATTTTTATGCATTTATAAACATCATTCTGAGAAGGGGCTCCATAGACTTCACCAGATTGCCAAAATGGTCCTTAATGAAAAAAAAAAAGAGGTCAAGAGCCCCTGAAAAGAGGACTAAGAAAAGTATTCTCATAGAAGGTGGTAACTGAGCCGAATCTTGAAGAGAGGTAAGACTTCTAAAAGGTAAAAATGACAAGGGGACATACTCTGGGAATGGGGGCAAAGGCACTGAATGCCAAGTTTGAAGAACAGTAAGTAGATTAGTTTCCCTGAATGTAGAACGTGCAGAGGAGAATACTGTGAAATAAATTTGAAAGATGTAAAGGCAGAATTGATAAGACTTATCAGCTGGTTGGATATGAGGGAAGGAAATATAATAGATGATATGTTGTGGAACCTCAGTGATTGGTACTCTCAACAGAAATAGGGAAGTTAGTGGAGTAGATTGGGGAGGGAAGATAATGATTTTATTTTGGACATATTGAGTTTAGTTACCAATGGGACTGTAGGTATAAGTGTCTAGCAGGTCGTTGGTGATCTGGACTTGGATTCAGGAGAGAGATTAGAACTCTTTAGATTTGAGAGCCATCTACAGAGAAGTGATGATTAAACATGGAAACTCAGGAAATCAAGACAGAAGAGGAGAAGGAAGAAAGAAAGGAAGGGAGAGAGTGAGGAGTCAGGATACAACCACTAACAATGGGAATGGAGATGGATGATCTAGCAAAAAATCATCTAATAATATGTGCTTAAATTATAAGGAACTATTCAGTAGAATGAATACAGTCTGGGATTGGTTAAGCAAGTGAAGAAAAGTTGTGTAGTCTGAGTAATGGGTTTGGGAGATTCTGAAAGAGAAATAAGAAAGGCTTGAGGGAAAAATATGAAAGGTAAAAGAAGGTTTGGATTTTCTAACCATAAGAGAGGTATATAAAAATGAGCAAAAAGTTTAAGCATGTTGAGAGGGTTTGAGGAAATTTGACTTTGTTTGAGTAGAAAGATTGAGAGCTATAGTAGTAATGAAAAATTTGTAGCTTTATTTGAAAGCCCATACAGAAGGTTATAGAGGGTTAGAAGAAACTTAAGCAAGGTATTCCTAAATGTGATAATTGGGTTAGATTGCTGTTACTTTAAAAATTTTTGACATTGGATTAACTGGAAATAGTGAATCCTACAATCTGAAATGCTTGGAATGAATAACCCTTGTGTAAAACATAATGCTAAATAATTGAAATTATAAATTGAGATTTTTGTATGATACCATTTGGAAAATAGATCCAGGTAATTGAATTTATTCTGGTCTCATTTTTAAGTGAAATGTGCTCCTCTTAAATTTTATTTATACTGTTTGGCATTAAGACAGATTGGGAAAATATATCGATCAGAAACTTGTTAGCTGTGTAGTTTCAAGCCAAGTTACCTCAGTTATTTGATTTGTAATATGTATAAAGATAATGCTAACATAAATCTGCTAATTCATTGTATTAGAAATATTATCAGAAAAGTGAAGTCTTTGATTCCTTTGGGTTATAAATTTAATTGTTAAAAGACTGAGGCAGTTATGTTCAGTTTGGTAACAGCAAGAGAATTAATATTTTTAAGACTTCAAAACCTAGCCCCATGCTCAGGTTAAAGTACAGTGATTTGATTTTAGTTGAAAACTAAAAATTGCAAAAGGAAAAGATTTAGTCTACCTACTGTACTACACTGTCCTAAGAATTTCTGCAACTTTGGTTTTAGTCTCCTACAAATAAAGTTAGGTAAGTTTCTGGTAGTTTTGTCCGCTTACCTTTCAGGATGGTTTGTAGGAAGACCATATTATACATCTAACACTGTATAAATATTGGTTATGGTGAAAATATTGGTTACTGTGGTCTATGATTATGATATAGTACCTTAACTACTTCTGTGAAACTCAAAGGTTTCTGCCTAGGGAAAATGAACCACACCCTGGCAGAATCACAATCAAACTCCTTAAGCTTTTTCCCTGGGCTGAAAACCTGTCCTTCAACTAGAAACATAATATTTAGCTAAGCACACTTTAAGGTAACCTGACGATAACAAGTGGGAATTAAAACCAGGAAAGCTTTATATGTATTTTTTAGTAGTATTAATGTAAAATTAAATATATGTGTATGTTGTGAAACTTTTGGTAACATCAACATAGTTAGGAAAATAGGTTGTAATTTGGATGCTATTCTCAGGTTGTAAAGTCAGTGTTAAAAGTATTTTATTCAGATTGCAGTGATTTTAAAAAATCTCTTTATTGTTTTATCTGATATTTTGACATGGTTATAAGTTTGTTTCAACTGTGCTGGTGACATATTGTAAATTCCATAATGCTTAAACCTAAGAGCTACAGAGGTATAATACTTACCACCCCTAATTGAAATGAGAAAGTTCATAGATTAGTTTTATGTAAATTCCATTTAAATTTTTTTAGAGTGATTTTCTGTAGAAAGTAATTTAGAGATGTATTTGACTGAATTGAGATAACTAGAAATGGATTTTGTTTCATGTTTCAAATCTATAATATTTTTATGATGTGTAGATATACTATTAGGAACTTAGCTTCTCTTTTTCTCATAAGATTATTGTTACATTATGAATTGATATGTGTGTGTTCGTCCTTCATTGCCAAAGAAGACCATGCCATCAGGGAAATAATGACATGACTTGCACTTGACTTTGTTTTGAGTAAGGGAGGGCTGTGCAGGTCACCAGCCTCACTTCTTCTCCAGAGCCATCTGAATCCGGTGACCAGACATTCATCAGGATGACTGGAGATGACTCAGGATGAGGCAGTTGGGGTTAAATGACTTGCCCAAGGTCACACAGCTAGTGAGTGTCAAATGTCTGAGGTGAGATTTGAACTCAGGTCCTCCTGACCCCTGCACTGGTTTTCTATCTACTGCACCACCTAGCTGCCCCATTGTGAATTGAACAATTAAAGGGAAATAAAAAGTTTGCAAACTGTTAATATTCTGAAGTACTTACCTGTAGTAAAGAGGAAGTTTCATCTAAAATTATTTGGTTATCATTTGTGAAAATTGTAAGATTATTGGTTAAATTGTTAAGGATTATTATGATTAGGCCATCTGGAATGGTCTGTACTGAAGTTACATTTTAACCAACTTAGTCTTAAACTCCCAGTTACAAAGATTTATTTTCATTTTAAGGATTGAATGAGAGGTAAATATCTCAGTTTAGGTTTGTAGTTATTTACTTCATGAAAGTGTAATGATTATCTTTTTTACATCAGGATAAATTTTAAGCTGTTTTTGAGAAAGAGAAATGTTAGTAGAAAGGATTGCCAAGTAAAAATCTTTTGTGTGATTTTTATAAGGCCTGATAAGTTTTATTTGTTAGCCAATTTATTCCAACAATTTGAAGATTGTCAACAATTGTGTCCAGCCTTATTGTGATTAGTGAGACTTTGCTTTTTGAGGTGATGCCTTTTGGGACCCTGAATGTTCTTTCTGAGCTTTGTTTTTAGGTTTGTTCCAATGTTCCACTGCTTCACAAAAAAATGCCAGCAGTTCAGTGGGAGTGACATTTGAGATCTAAGGCCAGTGGGATATCTGTTCCTGGTAATAAAGTTGAGAGGGTGACCTTAGGAAGGCTAAGGTTGGACTCCCATGCAAGAATTCTTCCCACTTGGTTAATTCTGAGCCTAGCTGTGTTACGTTCTTGTCCCTGATTTTTCTTCTCATTGCAAATCTCTCTAACCAGGGCAAGAGAAGTTGTGATTTTTATGATGAATCTCTTACTTAGTTCAATTTGAAACTCTAGTCAGTGCTTGTTCCCAATGATATGTGATCCTTAATAACTGAATCCACCCTGAGCTATGATTGTTGGAGTTTGCTGTTTAAGACCTTATGGGACTATAATTGATATTATTCTGAGTCTGATTCCAGATATGATCATCAAGAAATGCTATTGAGCCAATGATCCATGGTGCCAGTAACCCTATGGGGTTGAACTTCAGGTGGAGTTCTCCTGGGAAAGGCTGGGAGAACAACTCTTGGCATGGGCTGAGGTAGGATTCTCCTGACTCGATATTTCCTCTTGAATGGAAAGTTTCCCACCTGGCTGACTTTAAGCCTAGCTATCATATTTTCTCAATACAGTGGGCTACCTATATGACTCTTACCTGGAATTAACATGAAATTAGGGAAGCATTTTTCCTTTACTATATCTATGTCTCTATTTTCTTTTTTATGGCAAATTTCTGAAATAATGGCAAGTGATCAGTATGAACACAGCATTAATCTTTATCTCATAGCTAAGACTGGAGTTCTTTTGAGCTACTATAATAAGTTGCAGATATTAGAATTTTAGTCCTTTCTGTATTCTAAACAGTCAGGTGGATGGATATGGCCTTGTCATCTGTCTATTACTGGTTATATCTTATGTAACATAAGGTCCTTTAATTTCTAACAATGGTATGGAAATAATTAGGCAGTGATATGGATTTGTGAAACCAGGATATAATTCTGTTATTTAGTGAGGTTAATATCACAAATGTGTTCAAAGAATTTCAGTACAATTAATTATCTTAAGAAGAGTTTCTTGTGGTCTATTTTGTGTTATCTTAAAGAAATATTCACTTTTACTCAGGGTTATTCATTTGAACTTGATTAGTTTTTATTATAAACAACTTATCTGATATGCACTGTTTTGTAATTGATCATTCAGCTTTTCCATCCCAGAATGTTTTATTAGAGGCCATCTTCTGTCATTACTTCCTTAGCAGAATTTCATCCTCTTAAGGTGGGGATGAGGATGGGGGGGGAGAATGAGCAACTAAAAGTAAATAACTAGAGTAAATAATGAAATAAATAGCTAGAGTGAAAATTTTGGTTTTGGTGACAATTTTATTATTAAAAAATAATAAAAAGATTAGATAACTATTAGATAACTATATTAGATAACCAAGTTAAAAATTGGGTTCAGAATTGTCTAATTTTTCAGTTATTTGAATTTCTTAAATAGATAACATAATTTGCTAACCTATATCACAAGACATTTATAATCAGTGAACTGAAGTTCCTTCCCTTTCTGGTATTTGAATCTGAGGTGAAGAATGAAATAGATGAACACCATAAGTCAAATGGTGGTGGAATCAATGTCAATTTAAAAGGTGCCTTTTAGTTTACATAACAAATTGGCAAATATCAAATTCATAACCCAACAGCTAATTCTACAAGTCAGATGCTCATAGATTCTTTTAGATTCCCCCTTCAACCTGTTGTTGGTAGCGTCCAAATATCTGATTTAGATAAGGATAGGAGCAATAAGAAGTATGGAAAAATATAAGTTCTTATTTGATGTTTTTCTTAGAGCTGTAAGGTTTGAACTAACTCTCACTGTTTGACCCGGTTATTAGCAAAGTAAACTTGAATTATGTTAAGATCTGTTTTGTAAGAGATTTTAATAGGAAAGAGGATCTCTACAAGTGACCAGAACAGGAGAAGCAAATCACTAGAAGTTGCTCTGAAGCCCTACCCATTCCAGAATGCCTTGGAGGAAAGATCTCCAGAGGACTACAGATGTTTCAGAAACCAGACGGCTGTATGAGATGAAATGTCTGAGCCCTAAGACATAATGCAGTAATGAAATGGACAGTGGGAATGAGTTACTGAGAAAGATTGCGCCATTATCCTCGTAAGGCCTGCTTGCCCAAAGGGATTGCCCCCAATGACTCCCGTCAACACGCCAGTCAGTCTTAATCATATTGTTCCCCTCACATTGTTTGCCATCATAAGCCCCATAGTTAAAACCCCTTGATGAAGTATTTGTCAAATCAGTTAGTGATTTATTAAGAAGACTGCATTTCTCAAGTGAATCAAAGAGGGAGGGAATGAGAGAAGTTACTATTATACTATTATATTATTAACCAATTCATAAATTGGTTTTTCTCCTTTTCTGTTTCCTCTTTAAGGCCTTGCTCTTGTTAAAGTCTGTCTCTGAAGGGCATAACTGATTGATGACCTTGTTCTTAGCTCTCAAAAAAGCATACTCTTCCTCTTGGGAAGTACCCCACCTAAGTTCTGTTTAAAGTATAAACATAATCCACTCTGGGCTAGTCCTTAGCCTAAGGAAAGGAGCTTTGCTCTTGCTCCTTTAAGAGTTTAGGGCAGGGGTAGGGAACCTGCAATCTGAAGGCTGCATGTGACCCTTTAGGTCCTCAAGTGTGGCCCTTTGATTGAATCCAAACTTCGCAGAACAAGGATTTGTTCCCTCAAGGCCGCAGGTTCCCCACCCCTGGTTTAGGGTGAGCTAGATCATAGAGGAGAAAACCAACCAGAAGGGTCTGGATGGAGACAGATTCCCCTGTCCAGATTGCTGTTTGCTTCTGAGTCTCAAGATCAAGGCACATTCTCAGCAGGAGGGGCTAAAGCCTTCCAATCCACCTCCTCTTTAAATGTCCACCAAAAGGAGTGTCAGGAGCACTCCTTTTTAGAAAGATATTTAAGACTCTCAGGGTCTCCAAGTCTTTGGTTACTAAAACTACTTACCATTCATTTATTGATTGCCAGATAGCTTAATTAATAAATTGATTATTAATTATCCAGAAACTCTTGGAGGTTTTCATTCATTTCATGTCCTGGTTCTTCTCTCTTTATACTACTTAAGTTGGTGACCTCATCAGTTCCCATAAATTTAATTACCACCTCTATATTGACAATTCTCAAATCACCCTTTTCCTACCTCAGTCTCTCGCAACCTCCTAGGAGTTATCCTGGATTCTTTACTTTCTGCCAGTCTCTAAGTTGTTGTTAAGGCCTATTGATTAATATGTCCCCTTCTCTCCTCTGACACTACCACCACTCTAGTGCACGTCCTTGTCACCTTGAATCTTGTTTACTGCAGTAGCCTACTGGTGGGTCTGCTTGCCTCAAATATCTCCCCACTCTAATCCATTATCCATTCAACCACTAATATGATTTTCCTAAAATGCAAGTCTGATCATATTTACACATTCCACCCTCCCCCCCAAAAAAGACTCCAATGGCTACTTATTTTCTCCAGAAGCAAATACAAAATGCTTTGACATTCAGAGCCCTTCATAACCCAGCCCCTCCTATTTTTCCAGTTTTCTTGTACGTTCCTCCCCAGCATGTATTCTTCATTCCAGTGACACTGGCCTTCTGCCTGTTGCGTGAGCTAGACACTCCATCTCTTGTCTTTGGGCATTCCCTGTGGCTACCCCTCATGCCTAGAATGCTTTCCTTTCTCTGCTCTATTGAACACCCTGGCTTCCTTAAGTCCCAACTAAAATCCCACCTACAGGAAACCCTCCCTAAACTCTCTTAATTTCAGTGCTTTCTCTCTGTTAATTATTTCCTGTTCATCCTATGTATAATTTGCTTTGTATATATCTATTTGCATGCTGATTCCCCAATAGATTGTAAGCTCTTTGAGAGGAAGTACTGTCTTGCCTCTTTTTGTAACCTTCCCCCTTAGCTCAGTGCCTGACAAATAGTAGACACTTAATAAATATTTATTGAATTAAGTAGGCAGTAATGAATGGGATAGTAGATGAAGAGAGATTTAAGACTGGGTATAGGGCAGAGAGGATAGTACATAGGAGGCATAGAATAGAGAAGTAACTTGTCCACAGTCACACAGCTGGTTCGTTGGTAGAGTTGAACATCAAACCCAAATGTCTTTGCTCTCAAATTGATAATTTTTTACTTTATCATGTTGCCTCTCAGGTTTGACTCTGATTCAAGGAAAGCTGCGTACTTTGAACTGATGTTCTCTATGATAAGGGACTGTATTTTTAAATGAAAAATAATTTTTACCACTATATATTATTCTTCTTTACAAATAATACTAATCTTTCCATTATGTGCAACTGAAGAACTTGGTTAATTCTTTAAATAGGTAATCCTAATCTATTGATTTGTAAACATTGTATCAAACTTCCATTACTGTCATCTAAGTAGTTGTGCTTTGGGGGTACTGTGTGCTTAAGTTTACCTAGTAAGTTTTCTTTTCCCTGAAATATATCAATTTGAGTACTCATTCTGCTACTTATTATCTGTGTAACTCTTGAACAAGCAAGGTTGCTGTGGAGATGGTGCCTTCTAGACTATAAATATTGTATGAATAAGAGTTATGATGCTGGGGTGGGGGAGATTGAGTGAATAGGTTAATAAAAACATTTTGAAGTTATTTGAATTATAAAATAATACAGTTAAAGCAAAAAGAGACCAAAGAGATCATATCCAGCCTTCTGATTTTACAGAGGAGGAAACTGAGATAAATCCATTAGAGTATTTCCCAAGGTCACACAGTAAATGGTCAAACTTAGATTTTAACTCAGATTGTCCCTCTCCAAATCCAGTGTTCTTAATTATTATTATTATATTTATAATAATAGAATATAATAATTATAATAATATATTTATTATAATAATTATAATTATTATAGTGTCCTAATTATTATGGAGTTCTCATTAAGATATAATAAGAGATAAGATCCTGTATCTCCAAAGAACCTAAGTCAAATTAGCAATTCTGTTTTTGCCATTTCTTGGGGTTTAGAGTTGATAGGCATCTTAGAGACCCTTTAGTCCAGAAAAATGAGTCTCCCTCATTTTATATATATATATATATATATATATAAATAACATAGCTAGGTGGTGCTATGGATAAAGTACTTGTGGATAAAGTGCTGGATTTGGAATCAGGAGGACCTTGATATCAAATGTGACCTCAGACACTTATTAGCTGTATTACCCTGGGCAAGTCAGTTAACCTGTTTGCCTCAATTTCCTCATCTGTAAAATGGGGATAATAAAAGCACCTACTTCCCAGGGTTGTTGTGTGGATTAACTGAAATAATATTTATAAGGTGATTAGCATAGTGCCTGGCACATAGCAAGTGCTATATAAATGCTTATTCTTTTTCCCTCTTTATAAATGAAGAAACTGAGACTTTTTCTCCAGTAGTAAAATAGCACAATCAGAATCTACATTCCAGTTTCTCTGACTCTGCATCTAGTACTCTATCTACTGTACTGTCTCTGGGAATCTGCCTCATTTTCATTTGGGATGCTGTCACTCATTTCAGGATGAGTTCATGAAGTTGCAAGGGGAACTCTGCTGCAGTCATCTTGGAATTTGAAGCTTTTCTGGTGACATTGTCCATTCAGCTTAGATTTATATCTCTCAAATTCTGGGGATGTTTGAGGTGCAGCAGGAGATAGAGAGAGATAGTTTTGAGACCTGGTCCCCATCTCCAAAGAAGGACATGTCCCAACATACTTGATGACAGTTACATAAATATACATTAGAAACCAATAAGTGTACTTGAGGAGCGTAAAGTATAATGAGATCATATGAGGAAAAGATTGTGCAACTATTGGTGAATAACCTCCACACAGATGTTATATCAAGTTACTGTTCTAGATTCTGGACTATAGATTAGTAACCTCACATGTACAGATATTCACTGTCTTACAAAACTATTTAAAATTACATATTAAGGAAACATGGATTTCAGTTATGGGCAAATCATAAAATGCTGCGGCCAGCGCAGTCGGGCAGGTCCGGGGCGGTTACGGCGCTCACAGAGCAAGGATGAAAAGACAGACGGGACACAGGAGTCTGAACAAGCTGAGTTTATTCTAGACGTACTGAGCCAATAAATCAGGGGATTGGGGTGCTTAAATAGTAAAAACCATAAGGGTAGCGATTGAAGCATGAAACAGAACAGATCATGATAAGTAGAAAGGGAGGTCTCAAGGCCTCTTTATCGGAATGTTTTCCTGTATAGCAGGGGCCTTGTTTCCTGGAACTTCCACACCCGAATTCCAGGACATGCACCTGAGAACAATATATCACTTAACTTCTTGAGTCAGGTATTATTCTCCCTTGGAGGAGGGGAACTCTTGATAAGGGCTCTTTCAAACTCCTCAAGGTTCTCTACAACAGAATTATAGAATATCAGAATTAGAACGGATCTTAAGATCACGTGGTCCAAAGCTCTATAAAATAACTAAATTGAGTCCCAGAAGGGTTATTTTACTAATAATTACCATGATGATTTGAAAGGTGTGCAGGGACTGGACCTGGTATAGGGAACTCTCTGGGAGGGAGCCTGATTGGACCCTGATTTTCAATGAAGAGAGAATTGTCTGGTGTTTTGAGGTGGTAAGTGCTCAGGGTCATACTACCAGTATGTGTGAAAGCAAGATTCAATCCAGGTATTTCTGACTCTGAGACTGGTTCCCTATCCACACTGAATTGCTCCTTGTTCTTATTATGCTAACCATTCATTTATATAGCACTGACTCACAGTAACTTTGTGATCTACTTAGTGCAAGTATTCTCCCTGTATTGCAGAAAGGAAGCATGGTTTTGTTTTGTTTTTTTTTCCTGAGAATTGAAGTGATTTGCTCATGGCTATTCAGCCAGTAAGAGTCTGAAATGGGACTTGAATCTTGATTTCACCATCAGGAAGCATTATCTGTAAAGGAGAAAGCTAGAAGCCTTCCTATTAAGATCAGGGTAAAAGCAAAGATGCCCATTTTCACTACAGTTATTCAGTATCGTACCAGAAATGTTAGCTATAGCAGTAAGAGAAGAAAATGAAATTGAAGGAATCAGAATAGGCAATGAGGAAATAAAAATTCACTATGTAGATAACATGATAGTATACTTAGAGAATTATCTAAAAAACTCGTTGAAATAGTTAACAATTTTAGCACAGCTTTAGAATATAAAATAAACCCACATAAATCAGCAGCATTTCTGTATATTACCAACAGAGCCTAGTAGAAAGAGGTAAAAAGAGAAATTCTATTTAAAATAACTGTAGACAGTATAAAATACTTGGGAGTCTACCTGCCAAGACAAACCTGTGAACTGTATGAGCACAATTACAAAACACTTCTTACACAAATAAAGTCAGGTCTAAACAATTGGAAAAAATATCTGTTGTTCATGGGTAAGCTGAACCAATATAATAAAGATGATAGTTCTACCTAATTTTATTCAGTGCCAAACTACCAAAATATTATTTTATGGAGTTAGAAAAAAATCACAAAATTCATCTGGAAGAACAAAATGTTAAGAATATCAAGGGAAGGTGGGGGGGAGATTACAGACTGGGGGAACGTTGGATAGGGTGCATGTGGTCCTGGGGTGGAGGTTTGGGAGAGATGGGGAGAAAATTTGGAATTCAAATTTTTGTGCAAGCAAATATTGAAAACTGAAAGATAAATTATATATTTAAAAAAAAAATATCAAGGGAGTTAATGAAAAAAGGTGTGAAGGAAGGTGGCCTAGCCATACCATATCTCAGACTGTATGTAAAGTGGTAATCATCTAAACTATCTGGTACTGGCTAAGAAATCTAGTGGCAGATCAGTGGAATAGATTAGGTACACAAGATATATAGTTGGTTGTTGTCCTTCATTCTCGAAGAGGACCAGAATGACATCACTGTGCTAGAGCCAAGTTTCAGTGTGTCAGACTGTCCAATACAAGGTCAGAATGCTCTGCCACAGGTCGGGCACAAATAGTACGTAAAAACCACAGTGATCTAATGTTTGATAAACCCAAAGACCCCAGCTTTTGGGACAAGAAATCTCTATTTGACAACTGCTAGGAAAACTGGAAAACAATATAGCAGAAACTAGGTCTAGACCAACATCTTACACCATATACAAAGGTAAAGTCAAAATGGATACGTGATTTAGATATAAAGGGTGATGACATAACCAAATTGGGAGAGCAAAAAATAGTTTGCCTGTCAGATTGATGGAAAAGGGAAGAATTTATGACCAAATAAGAAATAGCATTAGGAGACATAAAATGGATAATTTTGATTACATCAAATTGAAAAGGGTGACCAAGATAAGAAGGAAGGCAAAAAATGGGGTGTGTGGGGTCGGGCAGAAGATTTTGCAGCAAGTTTCTCTGATAAAAGCCTCATTTCATCAATATAGAGAACTGAGTCAAATTTATAATAGTATAAGTCATTCTCCAATTGATAAATGGTCAAAGGATATGAGTAGGTGGTTTTCAGAAGAATAATTCTTTGTTGTATCAAAAAATATGTCATATAGTCATGAAAAAATGCTCTAAGTCACTATTGATTAGACAAAAGCAAATTAAAACAATCTAGTTCCCACCTCACACCTATTATATTGGCTAACATAAAAGGAAAATGACATATTGGAGGACACCAATTGACACACTAATGCACTGTTGGTTGAGTTGTGAATAGTCCAAGCATTCTGGAGAGCAATTTGGAATAATACCCAAAGGGTTATCAAACTGCATGCCCTTTGATCTAGCAATACCACTACCATGCATTCCAAAGAGATTCTTTTTTAAAAGGGGCAGTGAACCTATTTATACAAAAATATTTGTAGCAGCCCTTTTTGTGGTGGCAGATGCCGGAAACTGAGGGTATGTCTATCGATTGGGGAATGGCTAAACAAGTTGTGGTATATAGTGGCAATGGAATGCTTTTGAACTATAAGAAATTACACACAGGCTGATTTCAGAAAAACCTCAAAAGACTTACGTGAACTGAATCTAAAGTGAAGTGAGTAGAATCAGGAGAATACTGTGCACAGTAACAGCAGTATTGTAAGATGATCAGTGTGACTGACTTAGCAGTTCTCAGCAATGCAGTGATCAGGTTAAGCCTAGGACTCATGGTGAAAAATGTTATCCACAGCTGGAGAAAGAATTGATGGAGTCTAGTGCAGATCAAAGCATGTTATTTTTTCATTATTTTTTTTCATTTTTTTCTAAGTCTGTTTCTTCTTTCACAGTATTTTATATATGACATTTTACATGATTGAAAAAAACCAAAAACCTTGATGTCAAACTCAGACTCCACATTTACTGGCTTTGTGATTAGGGGCAAGTCATTTACTTTACCTCTGGGGACCTCAGCTTCCTTACCTGTAAAAAGGAGGTAATGTTCATAGGATTATAATAACTTTAGTACTCAAAGAGGCATCATGGTTCATCTAGCTTAGCTGCCTAATTTAAAATGAGACTACTTAGACCCAGAAAAGTTAAGTAACTTGGCCAAGGTCAAAGAGGTAATAGTGGCAGAAGCAACATTGAAGCCAAGGCCTCTGACTCCATATCTACTGTGGCATTGTGTCATGATATCTATAATACCTTACTTGTGGGGTGGTTGTAAGTGAACTGTTTCATTAAAAATTTGTGGGAATCACTGTGGTACAATGGAAAGAACAGGGTCTCCGAAGAAGGACTTGGGTTTAAATCCTGCCTTTGACACTACATGTGTTACCAAGGGCAAATCAGTTAAACTCCCCTGGCCTCAGTTTCTTCATCTGTAAAATGAGGGGTTGGACTATATAACGTCTGTGATTCCTTACTGCTCTGAAGTCTATGAACCTATTAATTCCAAGCACTATGTAAATATGAATTGTTATTCCTTGTTGCTATTATTATTTCATACCTCTAGGTATACTTTTGTGTGTATATGCTCTGACTATTCCTGACATTCCCTTAGCTTTGTTTGCTTTCTTTTGAAGGGTCAGATGACTTGTCTGCAAAACTCTGGGATGTGAGCACAGGACAGTGCATATATGGCATCCAGACCCACACTTGTGCTGCTGTGAAGTTTGATGAACAGAAACTTGTAACAGGATCCTTTGATAACACAGTAGCCTGTTGGGAATGGAGTTCAGGAGCCCGGACCCAGCACTTCCGAGGACACACAGGTGCAGGTAGGGTTTTTTGATTCCATGTCTTAGTTTGGGTTTCAAGAAAAATAATTTTCTTTCTGTGTGCCATTTTTCTTCCATGGTTGTTATAGGACATTTGCTTTTATTTGTACTCTTAGTTTTTTCCTTGCCCGTGGTATGGAATGGGGAGAAAAGGAGGGGGCTGAGCTAAGTTGATAATACAGCTTGATTTTCTTTAAACTTTGGGAAATGAGGTTTTAAAATGTGAGATTAAACCTCTCTGGTGGACTGCATAGAATTCAAGATAGAAGGAGCCTCAGGGGCCATTCAACCCCTATCATTTTACAGATGAGCAGACTAACACCAAGGGAGGTTAAGTGACTTATCCAACATCACCAGTTCAGTTATTTCACCAATTTCTATTAATTTATACTTCAAACTCTTAGCTTCTTTCCTTTTGCAATGCCCTATGCTGCCTTGTAACTTATCTTTTGCTCCTTGTACATATTGGGTATATATTTTGCTGTGGTTCATCTGCAGACCATTTTACTCATTGCTTAAAAATCTTAGTGGAAATCTATTCCATAGAATCTCTTTTCATAGATTCTCGATAATAATAATTAAAAATCCTTTACATTTATGTAGCACTCTACAATTTACAAAGAATAGTCTCATGAATTATCTCATTTTATTCAACAAAGATTAATTAAGTATCTACTGAGCGCAGAGGACTGTGCCTGCCAGTCACTGGAGGAGTTACCAAATTTAGATAAGACCTTGGCTCTGCCTTAATGGAGCTTAGAGGAGAAAAAGGCATAGAAATATAAAATACACAATACAAATGCATCAAGAGTTGTGGGACAAAGTACAATGTGATGTCTCTGGGAGAATGTCATCATTACTGGTCTAGAAGGTCAGGCAAGGAAGACTTCCTGGAGGAAGGTGCATTCAGCTTGAGCTAGGAAAAGGAAAAGTAGAAATTCAAAAGATAGAGGGAGGAAAGGAATTCCAGAGAAGATTATGAACAAAAGCACTGAGAGAAGAGGGTAGGGAATGTTCAGGGTATCAAATGTTTGGCTAGGTTAGACCATAGAGTACATTAAGGGAGGAATAATAGGAGATAACACTGGAAAGATTGTACCAGAGTGTGAAGTGTCTTGGAATGTTAGCCAAAGGAATTTGAATATATTTGAGCAGAAATGGGACATAACCAGAATTATGCATAAGAAATAGCATTCTGGCAAAAGTATAAAAGATGGATCAGTTGATCCTCACCACTACGCTGTACAGTTGGCAGATTCGATATTATTTCCATTTCATGACTGAGAAGGTTAAAGCTCAGAGAGATGATTTTATGTCATGAGCTGTATAAGTAGCACAGACCAGAGTTAAAGGCCAGGTCTTCCTAGTCCATTATACCTGCCATAAATTTTCGCTCATCCAAAGCTTTTTCTCCAAGTTAGAGGAATCTAGGACTTTTGAAATGTATCACCTTTTTGGTGGAGTTTTCTTCATGGGTTGTTTTGTGTTTAGCAATTTGACAAATGTTTTCTAAATGGTTCTGTGCCATTTCAAATAACCTTCTAGAGATGGGAATTAAGAATCAAACCTACTCTGTTCCCCTGTATTCTCTTGAAACACTATCATTTGTAAGTTGAGATTCAAGCCTCTGTTTCTTGGTGTCTTTGGGATTTTGTTTAGACAAAGACTGGAATTGATCTGGTAATTTACTTCTCTTTCCATCTGATCTTTATCTGTTAAATCATACCTCATCCTCAAGATGAAATTCAAATCTCATCTTTTCCAGGGATGGTTTCTTTATTTCTCCAGCTGGTACTGATTTTTCCTTATCTGATTTCATCACACTTTATATTTCTTTTATTATATTCTAATAATCTCAGCATTGAGTTTTATAGAGTTTTGGAATACACAAAGTATTTTTCCTCACAACTCTGTAAAACAGCAAGTATTACTCTCCTTTTACATGTAGGACATATAGGCTCAGGGGGAGGAAGTAATTTACTTAGTCACAGAGATAATGTCAGAATCTGAATTTTCATCCATATATTCAGTTCTACTCTGACACATTGACCTAATTATGACTATTTATAGATACACCTTACCTTTCTTTCTAGACTGTCAGTAAAAATTCAAGGAAACAGGGACAGTGTCTTATTTATCTTTGTGTCTCTCTTAGTGACTCTCACAGTGGCCTGTATTTAATAGGCTGTTAATAAAAACTTGTTGAATGAATTAATAAGCTTGTCTGGTTTTTGAGGTACAGCTTGGTCCTGATTAGTGCAAATAATGAGTCCCTCTGAAATTGTTACATATATTCAAATTGTCACAATTCACAGTTATAACTATATAAATAAGGTAATTGATTTCAGCCCAATGAAAACATGTAGTGTGAATTTGAGTAATGTGACCATTTCAGAAGATTCATTATTTGCACTAATTGTACCCTCCTTGTAACCCATTTTCCCCTATTCATTTTTCTCACAACCATATACAATTAAAATTGATGTTTTTTTCAGTCAGTCTTTATCCAAATGACAGTACCCTTCTCTATAATCAGTGCTTCTTAAACTGTGGGTTATGACTCCATATGGGGCCTTAAACCCACAGTTGAAGAAGTGCTGAAGGGGTCACAAGTAGAAAAAGTTTAAGAAGCCATCCTCTATATGACTAAATGCAGTTTTCTCTGCATATAACCGATAATCCAGTGCTTGTGCAGTGGCCTTTTTTCTGCTTGCAGAT
Source organism: Notamacropus eugenii (assembly GCF_028372415.1). Classification (NCBI taxonomy): domain Eukaryota; kingdom Metazoa; phylum Chordata; class Mammalia; order Diprotodontia; family Macropodidae; genus Notamacropus; species Notamacropus eugenii. The sequence continues at coordinate 441,462,678 of NC_092872.1, read as the reverse complement.
AGTGCTGAGGAGAGACTACTGGTGTTTCTGTGATTTGGATTCCCATATCACTTTCAGGCATGAATGACTAAAAAGAGAATTGGTCACCTAGTGCTGTTGTTAACAAACCTCAAAGCTAAAAGATGTTTGCAATAGCTGGATTTTCTTCATAATTTCTACTAGAGTGGAGCATTATAGTACAACAGTGGGTAGCACTATATAAGAGTAAGCTGTGAATGGCTTTTGGAAATTTTCATAATTGTGTAGTTTTGGGACAGTATGCTTAATACCTATGAGTCATGAGGTCCCCTTTTTTTAGCAAGAAAAAGGGATATGGATATGACAATGAAGGGTGCTTTATCTTCATATGTGTTTGGGTTTTTTTTGTTTTTTGTTTTTTTTTTTTTGCTTTTAGTGTTCAGCGTAGACTACAGTGATGAGCTTGATCTCTTGGTGAGTGGTTCCGCAGACTTCACTGTGAAAGTATGGGCCTTATCAACGGGGACGTGCCTGAACACACTCACAGGACATACTGAGTGGGTAACCAAGGTAGGAAAGCTGCTGAGCCAAATCTCAAGTTACTAGTTGTCTGTTCAAACATTGTGGCATTTTATCCTTGTCTTTTGTAGCTTTTAAGACTTGTGAGAGATGGTGTGGGACAGGCATCTAAACAAGAACTTCTGGACTCTGGGTTTGAGTATGCTGTGTGATTGAACATATCTTCTCATTTCCTGGGTCTTTAGTTTCCTCATCTGCAAAATGCCAAGATTGGATTAGATACTTTTAAAGATCCTTGAAGCCAGAAACAAAAATCTATATCATGGCTTGTAAGTTGACAATATCCACCCAGGCATTTGGGTAGGTTCCTAGAGGAGAATCCTTTACACCCTCCTTTGTTTTCCTATTTCCTTGAAACAGGTGGTCAGTGACTGTTTCTGTTTTTGCCTTCATGTTAACTTAACAGATTTTCATAGAATAGTTAAGTGATCACAACTTCTGGTCTTAATTTGTGGGTGGCTTGGCAGAGATGTCAGGATTTAACAGCTACATATATAACCTTGCATCTGGAGGCACAGCAGCAGGTGCTTTGAAAAATTATTGGTGTTTAGTAACATCATATCCCTTCTCTGGCTACCAGATTACCAGTAACTTAGATGCTTATGATGTGACTTGTCCCATGATAAGTTTCCTTAATGGTTAAAGTAGGCTGTATACCTCAAGTGTACTTGTAAAGTACTGAAGCATCTTTAAGACTCACGTTAAATTCCAAAGTGTGGGATCTATATTGTTTGATCTAGCTTTTGTTTTCTCATCAGTAAATGAGGGAATTTGCACCAGGTATTCTCTAAGGTCCCCTTTCTGCTCTAAATCTTTGGTTTTATGATATTGACTGAAGGCATTAAAAGAAGAGACCAGTACTAGAAGTGTCATCATCCTGCTGAACACCTAAGATGATCTAGTTGCAAGTGAAAACATATAATCAATTTGCACATGACACAAGGTTTAGGCCACATCAGTTTGATGTAATTGGTCACATGACTTCAGACCTTATCCTTCTGTAAAGAAAACTTTTCATATTTTCAGGTGGTTTTACAGAAATGCAAGGTCAAGTCTCTGTTGCACAGCCCTGGAGATCACATTCTTCTCAGTGCCGACAAGTATGAAATCAAGGTGAGTGTGACTTTTGTCTTCTGCCTTTCAGTTTTCTCTGTTAGATAAAAATGAGTAAATTTAACAAAATTGTCACAGGATGTGGAGCTATCACCTGAAACACAACTGACTGCTTCAGTATGAAGTGCCTACTATAGGAATGATCACTCATCTATTTCTGGGTGGTTAGAGAGTCAGCTTTAGCTCCCAAGTTCCCAGATCCAAGTACATCTACCTTATACAAACATAATGCCGTTAATTTCCTTGCATCCACTCTATCACCATCTCCAGTTGGCTTTTCTTTTATTAAAATGCCTCACCAGCTTCAAGAATTCTCTTATTCCTAATGACAGTAACTTGCTTTGAAACAAGCTTGTTTTTAACCTCCCGTACTCTCTGTCAAGTTGTCAGCTAGCATTCTTCTGATTGTTGTTTCCTCCTCCTCCTCTCCAATTTGTAGATTTGGCCAATTGGAAGAGAAATCAACTGCAAATGTTTGAAAACATTGTCTGTATCTGAGGATCGAAGTATCTGTTTGCAGCCCAGACTCCATTTTGATGGCAAATACATTGTATGTAGTTCAGCCCTAGGACTTTATCAGTGGGACTTTGCCAGCTATGATATTCTCAGGTAATGTTTTCCTGATTGAATCAAGTTAATGTAAATCATTGTAAGTCTTTTATAGGTAAAAACTGAAAAAAAGGGCATAAATTCTTATATATGCTGTCTGTCAATTTATTTATTTATTTTGTGGGCCGTTTGGGGTTAAGTGACTTGCCCAAGGTCACATAGCTAGTAAGTGTCAAATGTCTGAGGCTGGATTGGAACTCAGGACCTCCTGAGTCCAGAGCCAGTGCTCTATTCACTGCACCACCTGGCTACCCCTATATGTACTGTTTATTAATATGCTTTTTATGAATTTACTAAGAAACTTTTTCTACATTGTACTGAAAAGAACCCTGAACTATGAGTGAGGAGTCCAGAATTCTAGTTAATTAACTAGCTAATCTCTTCTCTGTGCACCAGGCTCCTCATCTCTAAAATGAATAAGTTGGACTAAATGACTTCTAAGATTCCTTTTGGCTCTAAAGCTATGTATGATCCATAAAATATAAGCAGACTAGATGATCTCAAGGGATCCCTTTAGTTGTGACATTCTATGATGATAGTAACCAAACAAAATTATGCTCTTGTTTATTGTTCTTAACTGTCCTACTTACAGGGTTATCAAGACTCCAGAGTTAGCAAATTTGGCATTACTTGGCTTTGGAGACATCTTTGCCCTGTTATTTGACAACCGCTATCTCTACATCATGGACTTAAGGACAGAGAACCTTATCAGCCGCTGGCCTCTGCCTGAGTACAGGAAGTCAAAAAGGGGCTCAAGTTTCTTGGCAGGTGAAATGTCATGGCTGAATGGACTAGATGGGCAGAATGATATGGGTTTGGTTTTTGCCACAAGTATGCCCGACCACAGTATTCACTTGGTGTTATGGAAGGAACATGGTTGAAAATATGGACAACAGCTGAAAAAAAATGACTTTGGGTGCTGAGGCTGCTAGTTCTGATGCAGCCTCTGTGGGAGCTGATTTTGCATGAACCAAAGTTCACACCTAATGGTATCGTCATGCAGTGCACAATCATTTATTTTCCTGGGTGGGGAGTGATGGGGGGTGGGGAGAAAAGTGGGGGGAAAGGGATTATTTTATTGACATAATGCAACGCAGCATGCTAACAGTCTTCACCATTGAAACTCATTTGTACTTAGTTATGCTTGTCAATATAAAAGAACAAATTTTGGGCCTATCTTTCTTGACTGGAGTATTGGTTTAAAGTAAAGCAAGTTAAGTGGTTTACAGATCTGCTAATAATTGAATATGAAATCCCAGTGAGTGATTAAAGATTTTTTGCCCTAGTTTTTTTTTTTTTAATTTGAGGTAGAAGCAGAGGTGTTTTAGAACTTATAAACTACTAGAGCTGAAAGGAACCTTCCTGATAATCTAGTATAGACTCAGAGAGGGGAAAGGATGTGCTCCATGCTGTTCTCCCACATGGAGCTTGCATTGCATGGAGCCATAGTTACAAAGACCACTGATTCCTGTAATTTCCATGAAGTCTCCAGAGGTTACCAGTTCCTATGATAATTTGTCATCTTGTATTAAAATTAATTCATGAGAGGTGAATCAGCCATAGAGATGTTTTAACATATAGGAAGCATTTAGGAAACATTGGGAGAAAAGAGAAGACAGATAAAATGACCATTATTTTTGGTTCATGCCAGTTTTTAAATCTGACCCCTCACTCATTCTATTATTTTAACAAACATAGCCCACTGTGTGCACTACATTATGCTAAGGGCTGGGAAGGATAGAAAGACATGTAAGACACAGTTCTTACCATCATAAAACCTAAGATCTAGAAGTGGGAAATAAGATACATACATAGATAAAGATAATTTAAAATGTGATAAGTACGTAAAAAGGAGCATAAAATATTGTAAAATCATATGAAGGAGAGATTGCTTCCAGCGAAGTGATCAGAGAGAGAGCTTCATTGTGTGGGTAGTATTTAAACTAGTAAAACATGACTTAAGGTTAATTTAGGACGGGAAAGAAAACAGTGTTGGGATCTAAGTAATATCCTTGGTTTTGAGCTAATCATAATTTTAGCTCTAACTTTTCCTTCCTAATGACCATGTGAGAAAGCATATCTGTTTTACAGTTGGGAAACTCTAGAGGCCACTGCCCTCAAACATCTTCATTCTAGTAGGAGGGCTAAGATATGTGAAATTAGAATGCAAATTAGAATATGAAATGTGCATGAGAAACATGAAACATGTCCTTAAGAGTTCATAGGAAATCAGGTTTTGGCTGGGGTGGGGATCAAGGACAGCTCACAGGAGGAGGGATGGTGTTTGATCCAAGTCTTGAACTGGTGGGGACTTGGCTGGGGAGGAGGGGGAAGCAAGGTGTATTTAGTAAATGGGGATGTCAGGAAGGGAACACACATTAAATACCTCCTGTGTGCCAGGCACTGTGCTAAGCATTTTACAAATATTTTTTCATTTGATTATATTTACAAATATTATTTATTACAGATATTTACAAATATCATTTGATTGAATGGTAAATAGATCTGTTTGAGTGGAACATAAGGCACTTGAAAGACAGTAGAGGGAGACATATGTGAGAAGATAATTTGAAGTCAAATTGTGTACTATCTTTAATGCCAAGTTATAGAGGTTGAACTTAATTGGGTATACAATGGATAACTGCTGAAGGGTTAAAAAAAAAAAAGTTTATAAGGAAATAAACAGAGATGTGCTTTAGGGTTACTCTGACTTCAGTGCAGAGCCTGGGAGACTGATCAAGACCCTGTTCTGATTGTCCAGATAAGAGGTAATGAGGACCTCACTTGGAGTGGTGACAGTGGGAGTGTAGAGAAAGGGATATAGAAGCTCTCACATGGGATGGGATATAGAAGCTCTCACATGGGATGATACATTCTGGGCTTTTCCTACCAGAGTATCAAGACTGTATTTTATGTTAGAGACAATAGCCAAGTTTATTGATGAGAGTTGCTTGGTCAGGCCTGCCCTTAAAGGACTTTGGTAACTCGTAGGTAATAAAGTTGGGTAAAACATTTCTTCCAGTGTGTCCATTTATGAATCAGACATACTGGAAAAGGAACAATTTGGCCTTGGTTTGAAATCTTAGTTTGACTTAAAAACTAGCCTGGGACTAGAACTGATCCAAAGCAAAGCTAACCCCTATGAAAGCTGTTTTCTGAACCCTACAACTTTCTTTTAAAACACATTTTCAATTCTTATTTCCTTTTGTGACTAGGAACTGCAGTTTCCTCCCATTTTGTTAATTATAGTGGTGAGTAAGGGTAAAATCTCATGTTAACTGCAAAAGAATCTGAAGACTTCACATCATAACGATTTGTAGGAAGTGATTTGTCATATTGGAAATTTGTTGGAAAGATATCTCTTCTATCCTGCCTTTCCCATAGGAACTTTCCACAGCTGTAGTGCTGTGAGCAGTTCAGGCTACTTCCCTTTGACAGGAGAAACAAGGAAAAGGAGGGTTATGAAAGAAAAAATGAAGACCAGATGATACATTTGACCAAGGAACCCCAACCAGGTCCTCCTCTTCCTGCCCAGAGCAGCTAGATTGAACAATTAGCTAAATACAGGTATGAAAATATGTTGGTGCCTGGGGATTTGAACAGCCATGTATCTGACCTCACATTTTTGTCTAAAACTGTAAGCACATTCCTCTGTTTAAAGTCATCTTTTCTGGATTCAGTCCTATGCACAAGAAAATGAACTCTTTCTTGGTTCACAGTTAGCTTTTCAAACAGAGCTATTGGTTCAAGTTTAATAACTGCTTCATTTAATAGAGATTAGGTACATGCTGGTCACTTAAAATGCAGGGGTAATTTATTCCTTTTGAGTTTCTAATTCATAAGATCATAGATCTTGAGTTGGAAGGGACTTCTGGCAATCTAGATCAATGTCTTTATTTTACATATAAGGAAATTGTGTCTCCAGAGAGACTGTGACTTGCCCTAGGTCACACAAATGATTCAGTACTTCTCTGGTTTTGAAATGCTATCTGTGGCTTTAAATGGCAAGGTGGCTGATAGGTCTGTGTAAGTCCTGGGTAATGGTTCCCCAAGTAATTTAAAAATAATATTGTTAATACATCACATAATAAAAACCCAATTTAAGTCTCATGAAACCCCACAGTAACATTGCTCTGCATGTTGGCTGCTTTCCCTACCTGTCCTCAGGGTACTGCTATGCAGTCTTTGCAGTGATAGTAGTGAGTCCAGAAGATCAGAAATCAATCCCAGGAAGTAATCAGGCAACAGCAATAGGTGACAAGGAGTTTGCAGGATGACAGTGATGGTGTTCCTTCCCTCCCATCCCAGCCCCTCCCCAACCTCACCAAGAGGTGAGATTTCTGTCAGGTTGAAAAGAAGTCACGACAGATGAGTGAGTCTCCTATCTAAAAGGATTCAAGGACAAAAGAGATTCTGCTGAGTTGAAGAGAGATTCTGATGACAGGCAGGGAAGAATTGTTTTCATTTTAAGCTCTGCGTTGTGGCTTTGACCCAGTAGCTGTTTTTCTTTCTTTGTGGGCACTGATCCTATGAAGTGTTGTTTAATAACATTGTCTTTTTTTCATGCAGCCAATTAAGCAATATTGTCTTAAGGGGAAAAAACATTTAATGGAGACCTCAACAATTGAGGAAAGAAACTGCCGGAGTGTTAAAATGGATTAATGGTTTAGACTCATTCCAAGGATAATACCTCCCATATTTAGAAGAATAAGCTATTTTCAAGTTTCTGGAATCTTATGGTTTCCAAATTCTTATTTCATAAGGTAATTACAACAGACTTTTATCCTCTGTAAAGTTTAGTTATGGTAACTCCCTTTGGCTACCTTTGGATAGTAACATATTTACTTAGTGTTATTTTTTGTATTTAAAAGATGGAGAAATCCATTTCTTTAGCAGCTTTACTCCAAATTAGTCCATATGAGTGAATTTATTTTTTAATGAAATCATTCTAATTTATTTTAAAATAACTAAAAGAACATTTGAAAATCATGTATCAAAAATTTTTTTTGAAACTTTGACAATATTTACAAACAGAAGGAAGAACAAATCCAAAAATGAAGCAAAGTAAATGTGTTTTAAAGCAGCATTCCTTCTGAAGGTCATTTTTCACTAATAGAGTCAAGAAGACCCGAGTTTGAATCCTGTCTTAGATACTTACTAGTCACATGACCCTGGGCAAGTCACTTAACCTCCCTGAGCCCCCTTAATTTCCTCATTATTTTTTTTTGGAGCAAGGAAGTCAAGGCAAAGTTTCCTCACTTTTAAAAGGGGATAAACATATACTTCACAGGTTTGTTGTAAGGTTTATATGAGATATAACATGTACAGCATTTTGCACATTTTAAAATGATACATAAATGGTAGCTGTTGTTACTTCCAGGTAACAAGATTGCATCCCTCAGAGCTCTAATTCTAAGCACAAGGAAGGTATCCTTATGAAGATGTTAACTGTTCAACATTATTTTCTGAACTTCCCTGCTTAGTTAGTTGTCCCAGTGGCTCACACATCAACATTGTATTGAACTGGTCGTTTGAATAATGTACTTAACTCTGGTTCCTACAAAGGCCTGAGCTCTGTGAGTTGGAATTAGAAAAAAATCAAAAGAGAAACACTCTTTGTCCAGAAAGAATACTTTTCTTAAAACTGGGCTAATACTTTAAACCAGGACCTCACAGTGATTTCAGATTCTGTTACCTCATATAAAATTTCTCAGAAAGGAAGAATAGGTCTAAGGCTGACATATTTGTAGTGAGTACAAACACACTATGATCCAAACCATCAGTATCTTATGAACTGAGATTAGAATTAGTACCTTCTTCTACTTGAATTTTTTTTCTATCTTTCCTGTCTAAGAATTGGGGAGCAGAATTTCATTGATCTCAAATTAGCAGCATTAAGTCATATACAATATTGTGGAAAATATATACATTCAATTCATTGAAAGTTATCACTTGTCCATGGTTGCCAAGGTTTCTTCTGAAAATAAATGCTGAAAAGCAGAAGCATTGGAAAGGGCTGTGCCACTGTTGATGTCATGCCCCAGGATGTTTGTTTTTTTTTAAATTTAACTTTTAACATTCATTTTAACAAAATTTTGGGTTCCAAATTTTCTCCCCTTTTGTCCCCCCCTCCCAAAACACCGAGCGTTCTAATTGCCCCTATCACCAGTCTGCTCTCTCTTCTATCATCTCTCTCTGCCCTTGTCTCCATCTTCTCTTTTGTTCTGTAGGGCCAGATAACTTTCTATACTTGTTTACCTGTATTTCTTATCTCCTAGTGGCAAGAAGAGTACTTGACAGATGTTCCTAAAACTTTGAGTTCCGACTTCTCTTCCTCCCTCCCCACCCCTTCCCTTTGGAAGGCAGGCAATTCAATATAGGCCAAATGTGTGCCAGGATGTTTTTTTAAAGGTTGTCTACAGATCAAGGTCAAGACTACCTGAACCCCACATTTTATATAACTATGTTTTGTTTGAATTATGAAACATAATTACAATTTCCACATTGTGAATTCATTAGAAGGATCATAAGATCAGAGATCTAGAGTTGGAAGGGACTTCAGAAATCCATTTAGTCCAACCCAGTCATTTTCAGATCAGAAAATGAAGCCCAGGGATATGAATGGATTTGCCCAAGATCACACAGAAATTAAATAGCAGAACTGGAGTTTGAACCCAGATCTAATACCTTCCTGGACTCCTCGATTTCAAATTTAAACCTTGGCATCTGGTTCTCTCTCTTTGGGCTAAGTAGATTGTGAAACATAAACAATTGTGCTGTAAAAGAGACCAACCATCTAATCAAGAAAAAACTGAGTAAAGAAGTTTTAGCAGAGGGCCGAACAGCAAAACCAGCAGAGATAAACCTTTTGGACCCATCCATTATAATGGGCATGACCTAGAGAAAGATCTAGCAAAGGAGACTGAGAAGGGGCAGTTAGAGAACCAACTATGTCATAAAGACTGAGAGAGAAGAGAATGTCCAGGAAAGGGATGAAGCATAGCTGATTGCATCAATACTATAAAGAAGTCAGGAAGTATGAAGATTGAGAGGCCATTAGTCTTTGCAGTTGAGAGATCAAAAGTAATTGGGGAGAGCATTTGATTGGTGAAGTCAAAAGTCATCCTGCAGAGGGTTAAGAGAAGAAAAGAGGATTTAGAGGTATCTAGTGTAAATGATTTTCTTAAGGAGTTTAGTTATGAAGATATATGAAATGATAGCTAGGAGATGGTAAGAACAAATGAGTTTATTTTTTTTTTAAGGATGGGAGGGGCATGAACTTGTTTGTAGGCACCTAGGAAAGTGCTAGTTAGGAGGAGATGGAAGGTAAGAGGGAAAAGAGATGATAGTGAAGATAGTCTGCTAGAAAAGATGAGAGGAGTTGTGATAAATGGTACATGTTGAGGAATTGGGATTGGCAGGGACAATTTCTTCAAGACGAGAAGGAAGGAGATAGTAGGTGCAAATATCTGAGTGATGTGAGATGAAGCGAGAGTTCTTGGAGAATGACTTCAGTTTTTTCAGCGAAGAGAGAGGTAGAGGACTTCTGGAGGGGGAGAAGGTACTGTGGGAGGCTTGAGAAGAGATGAGAAAAGTTTGGAATAGCTGCAATGGAGAGTGATTACCTTGCTGCAGTGGAAGCCAAGTTGAAATTAGATTACATAAATGTGTAGTGGATCCAATCAAGTTTCATTATTTCTTCCATCTCCCTCCAGCAACACACATCAGTAGGAGTAAAAGAGGCAGATGGTATGAATAATCTAGGGTTGAGATTTGGCAAAGCAAGATTATCAGTGGAAGGGGTTGAAGGACTGGAGAGTAAAGGGTAGGGTAGAATTGAATTGGTTTACCAAGGGGTCAAGATAAGTAATGAAGGCGAGTGTAGTCAATGTAGGGATAATGGTTAGAAAAGAGCTGAGGAGTGAAGGTGACGGAGGTCATGGTCACGGAGGACTTTTGGGTGAAAACCATTTTAAGAAGAAATAAATTTGTTATTAGCTATTACTGAGTACCTAGACTGAAGGAGGAAATAGACAGTGAATTTAAGAGATGGATTTGAAAGCATTATATAGTAATGTTGAAGAAAAAAATACTAATATGTACTCTATTTTAGGCACAAGTATGCCAGAAATTATTTTATTTAACATTAATCTGTGTCCAAGACATTTTTACCTTAGAGGGAGGAATGTCCAAACTGGTGTATTTCTCCATACCCTCTGCTACATCTCTACTATCCAAAGTTGTTTTGTGGTAATATTTGCAGGAATATTGAACAAGAAAAAAAAGTCATAATATGTTGAAGTTTGGGGTTAACATTCCAGAATAGTAGAATAACAAAATTGCCTTTCTTTCCTTCTTGTATCACTACCCGCAAAGAATCAGTGGGTCTCCTGAAATAAACAATAAACTCCTGTAATCAGTATATTCTTTCTCAGTGGAGAGTCATTCAATTACTTTAGAGGATTTAAAATAAATGGATCAGTAGCCCAATAACTTCAGGTAGTAGGTAAGACTATGTTCTTAACCAGACAAGTAGTCTTCATTCTCAGTTTTGGTTGCTACCCTTAATCTATTTCCCTAAGAAAGGCCCTCATGGGAACCCTAAAAAGATACTTTTTGAAATATATTACTGTTTTCAGTTTTACTAAAGAAGAGGTTTTTAATGTGCTTCCACAGTAGTGATAGGGGACTTCATTTATCTGGCATCTTCTTTTCAAGAGAAGAGCCAATACTAAATTGACTTAATTGCGAATCAAAAGTGGTTCAGCAAGCTAGTGTTCTTTAAAGAGATAATGTGTGAAGAATGCTATAAATTAAACCTTGCTCAGCAGTCCTCTGTGGCTGAGTCCCCAATAAGGTGAACAGATGTGGCATACAGCAATTTTGCTTGTCTTAAAGATCATTCACCCTTCCAAAGATGGAAGAAGAGATTTGGGGAACTGCTATTTTGGATCTAACTGATGAATAGAGAAAAACTGCTGAACAACCACTCCATCTTATACTTTGTTATCAAAGAGAGGAAAATTTGGTATAGTCTGATGTTTGGAACTGTGACCAGGGCCCCTGCTCCCTTGTGACTGACCACAAGCACTCTTCTCCACCCTCTTGAGGGGAGAGCCAGTTTTGAAGGGTTCAGAAATAATTTAGATAGGATCCTGTGGGCTCAAATTCTACAGGGGAAGTTCACTTAACAGGGGTGGGCAGTTCTCAAGAATGAAGTTCTGAAGATAAAAGCAATGGTGATGAGAAAATAAATGGAAACTTTCTTAAAGAGATAAATATAATTAGAAAATCTAAGAGTTGAAAGGGACTTCAGCAGCCATCTCCCACTTCAAGGAATCCCCACTTCAAACTTCTACTTGACAACTAAAAAGGAGGGGAAACCCATTTCATTTAAAGTTATCATGTTCCTCTTTTGGATAACTAGAGTAACATGATTTTTCTAGACTTGCCTCTGCAGCTTCCACCCATTGTTCTTGATTCTACCCTTTTGTGATGGCCCTTTTCAATGTGCCTGCTCTTCAGACAGTTGAAGACAGCTACCATGACCCCCGTCCCCCAACCCTAGCTAACAGATTAAGCTAATGCCAGCAGCCCCAGTGGCAATCACTAATTCATCAAATCCATAGAGCTACTCTCTCCTCTTGACAATAGCTAATAATAATAGCTAAATGTTTATAGAATGCCTACTGTGTGTCAGGCACTGTGCTAAGCACTTTACAAATATTATCTCATTTGCTCCACACAATAGCCCTGGGAGGTCAGTGCTATTAGTGCTATGCATCTTGATCAGTCCCCAAGGCCTAAGAAAAACAAATACAGTTATGCCTTCCACATTGCAACTTTTCCTGTCATGGTTTTGATATATTGTGAGTCAGCATAAGAAATTAAATGAGAATTTTTGGGGAGTTTTGGGGAAGCTGCAGATGCTAAGGGAAGGCCAGCAGGTAACACAGAGCCTATGATCAAATACTTTACCCCCGTAAAAGGAAAAAAAAAATCAGACTTCACTGGTATGAAGGGAGCGCCAAACAGTTTTACATGGATTTTCCAGATTATGAGGGGCACTGTGGCTCTAACCTCTGCTATGTGAATGGGATAACTAATGCCAAAAACAAGCCCAATGGCCTAAAACTTTCATGCTCTACTCCCTCTTTTGAAAATAAGTACAGAAATCAAGATGGCAGAGTACAGACTGGGACCTGGGTGAATTCTCCCAACGTTGCTCACCATACAATTTTAAAATAATGCCTTAAATCAAATTTTTGGGATGCAGAGCCAAAAAATGGGAGAGAGACATTTTTACAGGCAAGAGAGGTCTGTAACAGTAGGAGAAGGCCTAGAGTGTGGCAGGAGCATGAGCACTAGTAGTAGACCTCAGAGGTGACTGAGACAGCAGCAGCTTCAGGATTTCTCGGCCTAGAGATCATAAATGGGTCAGACAACATTCAGAAATAGATTATGGGGACCCTTTGGTGGCCCTAGGTGTAGCTGCACTGATTGGCAACTCTTTCAGGGTGGAGAAAAGAGCTTGCAGGTCAGTCATGAGGGAGGAGGGGCCCATGTCACAGTTCCAGGGCCAAGAGAAACTCTACTATTTATGCCTGAAGGAGAGCAGGGGCCCTTCTTGAATAGAGACTAGGAGAGCAGTGACTGCACTTTTCCCTGGATCACACCACCTTGGAAGCACCAAGAACTTCCACAGACCTCCAGAACTACTTCTGACTGGCAGAATAAAAAAGCCTGAAACTTGGCATAGTACCTCCCCACCTCCAGGTTAGCAGAACCCAATTTTAACAAAGTTTAAAGTGAAGAAATAGGCTGTGAAAATGAACAAACTGCAAAAAAAGAACATGATCTTAAAAAGCTACTACATTGGCAGGGAAGACCAAGACATAAATTTAGATGAAGACAACAATGTGAAAACAGCTATAAGCAAAACCTCAAAGAAAAAGGCTAATTGGACCAATGCCAGCAAGAATTCCTGGAAGAGTTAAAGACAGAAATAAGAGTAGCAGAGGAAAAGTTGGGAAAAGAAATGAGAAGGGGTGCAAGAAAATTATGAAAAGTGAATTAGCAGTTTGATTAAAGAGGCACAAAAAAAAATTGAAGAAAGTAACACTTTAAAAAACAGACTAGGCCAAATGGTAAAAGAGGAACAAAAATCCACTAAAGGAAAGAACTTCTTAAAAAATAGAATTGCTTTTTAAGAAAAAGAGGTACAAAAGCTCAGTGAAGAAAATTCTTTAAAAATCAGAATTTGGCACGTGAAAGTTAATGACTCCATGAGGCTTCAAGAAATAATAAAGTCAAAAGAATGAAAAAATTGAAGAAAATGTGAACTCATTTGAAAAACAACTGACCTAGAGAATAGATTGTGTAGATAATTTAAGAGTTATTGGACTACTTTTGAAAGCCATGATAAAAAAAAAAAGCCTAGAAATATTTCAAGAAATTATGAAGGAAAACTGCCCTGATACCTTAGATCCAAAGTGTAAAAGAGAAATGGAAAGAATCCACTGATCACCTTCTAAAAGAGATCCCAAAATGAAAACACCCAGGAATTTTTAAGGCACATTTTAGTGCTTCAGGTCAAAAAGAAAATATTACAAGCAACCAGAAACAAACAATTCAAATATCATGGAGCCACAGTCAGTATCATGTAAGATTTAGTAGCTTCCATATTAGAATAGCAAAGGACTTGGAATATGATGTTCAAGAAGGCAAAAGAGCTAGAATTACAACCAAGAATCATCCTTCAAGGGAAAAAATAGTTATTTGAAATAGAGAACTTCCAAGCATTTCTGATGAAAAGACCAGAGCCAAATAGAAAATTTGACTTTCAAATACAAGAATCAACAGAAGTATAAAAAGGTAAACATGAAAGAGTAATCTTAAGGGACTCAATAAAGTTAAACTGTTTACATTCCTGCATGGGAAGATGATACATGTAACTCCTAAACATTTTATCATTATTAGGGCAGTTGGAAGGAGTCTACATAGACTGAAGTGTGGGTGTGAGTCAGTTATGTTGGGTTCCTCACCCCTCAAAAAGTAGGGGTGAGGAAAAAGGATACCCTCAGGGAAAGGGGAAGGGAAAGGGTAAAATGGAGAAAATTTTCTCACAAATCTATCATCCATTAGGCGATAGGAAGGGAAGAGGGAAGGGGGGGTGGTGAGGAAGGCATGATAAAAGGAAGGGCAGATTAAGGAAGACAGTGGTTGGAAGCAAAACCCTTTTGAGGAGGAGCAGTATAAAAAGGATAAACAAAATAAAAAAGGATCAGGGGAAATACACAATCATCATAACTGTGATGAAAACGATGAGCTAATCCATAAATTAAGAAATGGATAGCAGAATGGATTAAAAACCAGAATCTGGAGAGGGTTCTGGGAAGATGGAATAGGTCAGAAAATTCCAAGTTCTCAAAGGTTTTCCCCCCACAAAAGAGATAAAATAACACCTCAGGGTGAACACAGAGTGTAAAAATGAGTAAGAGACAGAATAGGGACCCTCCTGGGATAATGGAGCAGATCTGAAGAAAGTCCCAGGACTACTTTTAGTCCCTGTGAAGAGCAAACATCTCCAGGCTAGGTGCACTTAAACAAGTGGAAAGAAGTGGGGTTAGCTGGATGGGGAGGTTGCTTCTGCCCCAGTCACAGGAACTTTTAACCCCAGGAGGGCTGTTGGACATCTAAGCTGGGGAAGATCAAGGGAATCTCTGCTGATAAGGAATGTGAGACCCAGCTGTGCTGCTGAGACTTGGCCTGGGGTAAGAAAAAAGCAGTATACACCTGGTAAGTGTAGAAGCAGTGGGGCAGGGATACTGCTGGCTGTGAGCACTTACAGGAGGCTGGAGGCCTTGGTTTCAGTTCCAGGCCAGAGGAGAGAACTGAAGGAGGATCTGAGGCCGTAGAAACCATCCTTCACACCCCAGGACTAGAGGTGAATTTTAAAAAAAAAGCTTAGGCAAAGGAGAAAGAATCCAACCATAGAGAGTTACTGTGGAAATAGAGAAGATCAAGGATCATCTTCAGAGGAGGATACTGAAGCAAAGAAACTCTCTTTTACCCCAAAGAGTAATGTCAAATGGTCACCTATGGATACGAAATGAGAGATACATAGAAACAAGGATCAGAAGTAGAATTTGTTAGAGAATGTATATGTCTATATATGTCCACACTTAGTTATAGCCTTGGGGGGGTGAAGGTGGAAAAAAGAACAAAGTGCACAGCAAAAAATAAAAGAAAACTTACAAGGAAGCAAAGAAAAGATGGACGGTTTTCAACACAGCAATAGTATTAATTAAATAGGCTTTCTTGAAATGGAAACATTGCTGTGTATTTTGAATCCTCTCATGTTCTGCTGTGCACATGATACGCTTTTTTTCTTTTCTTAATTTGTATTTAAGTTGGAATATTTGAGCTTATAATGTGTCTAAAATAAGGAATAAAAAAACCCCAGAATCCAACAATCTGTTGTGTACAAAAGACAAACTTGAAACAGAAAGACACACAGAGTTAAAAATAAAGAGCTAGAGCAGAATCTGTTACGCTTCAGCTGGAGTCAGAAAGGCAGGGGTAGCATTCATGATCTCAAGCAAAAGCAAAAATAAAAAAAGGGATAATCAGGGAGATTGTATTTTGCTATATGGTGCCATAGACAGTGAAGTAATATAAAAAAATTTATAAAAAGTTTCTCTGATAAAGGCCTCATTACTCAAATATATAGGGAACTGAATCAAATTTGTAAAATAGGAGCTATTCCCTAATTGATAAATGGTCAAAGGTTATGAGCAGGCAGTTTTCAGAAGAAGAAATGAAAGGTATTTATAGTCACAAGAAAAATTGCTCTAAATCACAATTGTTCAATAAAACAACTGAAGTATTACCTCATCTCTCAAAAATGACATACTGTAGGGGATGTGGGGAAATGGTACATAATGAGTAGCATAGTGAACCATTCTGGAGAATAATTTGGAGCTATGTTTAATCATTCCGAAATATTTTTTCCCCCAATTACATGTAAAAATAATTTTTAACTTTTTTTATAATTTTGAGTTCCAAATTCACCCTCTTTTCCTCCGTCTGCCTTCCCCTCCCTGAGAAGGCAAGCAATTTGACATAGGTTATATATGTACGATCATGCAAAACATTTCCATTAGTCATATTGTGAAAGAGACCAAAAAATAAAAAATAAAATGAAAAATAATATACTCCAGTCTACATTCAGACTAGCAGTTCTTTCTCTGAAGGTGTTTTTTTCATCATTTTTCATCATGACTCATTTGCCCAATCATTCTGGAAAACAATTTGAAACTATCCCCAAGGGGCTATAAAACCACCTCAAAGAATCTGTACCCCAAAGACATCAAAGGAAAAATAGCTGTATGTACAAAAACATACCAGCTCTTTTGTGGTGGCAAAGAATTGGAAATAGAGGGGATGCTTATCAATTGGGAAATATCTGAACAAGTTGTGGCATGTGATTGTGATAAATATGTGATACTATTGTGCTGTAAGAAATGATGACGAGGGGAATGGTTTCAGAAAAAATAAAAACATCGCAAGATCTATATGAACTGACGTAAAGTGAAGTGAGAAGAACCAGGAGATCATTGTGCACAGTAACTGCAGTGCTGTAATGATGATCAACTGTGAAAGACCTGGCTACTCTACAATGATCCAAGACAGTTCCAAAGGATTTATAATGAAAAAATGCTACCTATTTCCAGAGACAGAATCGATGAACTCAGATTAAATTGAAGTATGGAGTTTGTTTTTTGTTTTTTTGCTTTTTCTGGTGATGTGCATGATTTAACATGTATAACTGATATCATTGTTTGCCTTCTCATTGTGTGGGGGAGGGGTGGGAGAGGAGAGAATCTAGAACTCAAAATTTAAGAAGAAAAAGTTCAGAATAAATGAGTTTTAAAAAAGAATGAAGTAGCTAGGACTGCAGGAACTCATTAAACATCTACTGAGTCTTGGGGAGACATTGTTCATGATGATGAAATGAGGTATCTTTTGTAATAAGAAAGAAGTTGAGATTACTTACATGTCAAATTTTTATAGATAAAAAAGTATCATTAAAACTACCATCTCAGGAGAGAGACAGAGAGAGAGAGAGAGAGAGAGATATGATTTGCAGTTGACCATTTGTTTCAAGGGAATCCTGCCACCAGATGATCTTTAGAGGTCCTTTGAAAAACAGTCTTGAGATACTGCATACATGTAGGGAGACATGACTCTTAAGTGGCTGAAAAACACCTCAGGTGAAGGAGAAGACGAAGATCTCAATTATTCAAAGTATGTGTGTCTTCCTCTTCGTGTGTGTGTGTATAGTTTGCATATATGTGTATATTTATATATGCCTACACATACATGTGTGTATGTTTGCATGTGTATAATATACTATGTTTGCATATATGTGTGCATATACAATATGTGTATGTATATATAATATAAATTTGATTCCTAGGCCATTGGAGGAACTTTTAAGTTGACCTGATATTTTATTTCTCTCTTGGGTTGAAGGGCCCATGATACTTGTATATTCCATCACATAAACTCGAGTGTATGGTTTCCTTGATTATTGTTTTATTTGTTTGCTTCAATAAATGTTTTCTCACTAAAAACAAGATGATTCTGCTCATAACCATTTATCGTCCTTCTTTGCAAGATTTTTATAAATGAGTTTATATTTTAGCCCAATGTTGCCTTTAGTAACCATTTTCAGTTTGGCAAGTAAATCGTCTATTTGCTGTCTAAGTCAAATAATAAGGAGTGATCGTAATAACAAATAATGAATAATATTTTTTTCTCTGACAGGGTTATATGAAAAGTATCTGAGATTTTCTGTAAAAGATAACAATAATAGATGCATGATGATTAAAAAGTCAGTATAGTGTTTGCCCTTTTCCTGTCTTGGGATACTTTTTCCACAAGGTTTCAAATATAACTGACAGCAGCCCAGCAATTCCATCTGCCAGTTCTTTCAGTACCCAGAGATGTAGTTCATCTGGTCCAGTTGACTGGGATTTATCCAGGGCAATTAGGTGGTCTCTTTACTTTCTCCAAACTTATAATTTATGTTGGGTATCAACTCCTACTAGCCTCTTCTTCCCCTATCATTCTCTTCAGTAGAGAATCAACCAATATGGATGCATAGGGACTTGGTAAGTGAGTGTATTTTTCAAGAAGGTATATCAGGACTATGGAAGCAAGGGTAGATAATGGGGGATGAATGCAGCAAAAGGGTGAGATGGACCTCTTAAAAGTGTCAGGAGCAGCACTAAAGCACAGAATGAACAAAGGCTTGTAGTGAATGCTAAGAACAACAGAAAGGGCTTGTAAAAGCTATGTAAAAGGGAGAACATTGCTGGTTAAGGAGGAAGGGATAATAATAATGAATTTTAGAGACAAGGGAGCACTGCTGTCTTTTTACTTCTCTTTCCTATTTGAGGAGAATTATCTTTGGACCCTGAAGGAGAGAATAAAATGATTAATGGGAGTCAGGGCTGTAGCAGCTTATATAGGTTCCCAGGAACTGGTTGTTAAATTTTTCAGTGTCGTCATTTACTTGCTGGTAATACATCAACAGATACTAATCAGGGCTTAATTCATTGTTTTGTTGGTTGTTGACTTAAGGAAGTGATGGAAAAATGTTGCTTATGCAAATTAAACATAAAAGTGTGTTGTGGGTACACTTTTTGGAGAGCCAGTTGTTAAAAATGTGTTTGTTCAGTTGTGTCCAACTCTGCATGATCCTTTACATTTTTTTGTCCATGGAGTTTTCTTGGTAAAGATACCAGAGTGGTATGCCATTTCCTTCTCCAATCTGTTCCCATTTACAGATGAGGCAAATAGGGGATAAGGGATTGCCCAGGGTCACAGAGCTACTAAGTGTCTGAGGCTAGATTTAAACACAATTCTTCCTGACCCCAGACCCAGTGCTCTATCTGCTGAGCCAACTTACTAGCATACCATTGATTAAAACCTAAGATAAATGAATTCTTGATGGTGAATACTAGTCTCAAAGGTCTAGAAGAACTACATCCCAGGGCACTGATAGAATTGGCAGGCATGACTACTGAACTGAACAGTGATCTCTCAAGAATCATGGAGAATCTACAAAGGTATGGTAGGACTGGAGAAAGAGATTTTATAGGACCATAGATGTGGAGCTAGAGTGGACCTTATTGGTGATGGAGTCCAACCCCCTCATTTTACAGATGAAAAAACCAGTTAATAGGTGTCTGAGGCAAAATTTAAACTCAATCTTCCTTGACACCAGGTCCTTAAAAAAGGGAAAAATGTAGATTCTAACTAGCCAATCAACCTGAGTTCTATTCCTGGCAGAATTCTAGAAGAGTGCAAGAATTTAGAAAGAGTGACTGTCTTCTTTGATTGTCAGCATGGCTCCATCAGTCATTGGTTATGTGAGACTAAGGTCATTTCCTTTTCTGACAAGTTGCTAGACTTGTAACTCTACAAAATATATTACAGATGTAGAGCCTACTAGCTTTTTGACAGCATCGTTCTGTTTTCCTTGTGAACAAGTTGGGGAAATCTAGGATAGCTTGTAGAACTATTAGACTAATTCAGAACTGGTTGAATGACCAGATGGAAAGAATAATTATTAAATGGAGCAAGATCTGAAGAAGTCTAATGGGATGACCTATCTTGGTCTGATCCTGTTTAATATCTTCATGAATGACTTGAAGAAAACAAGGATAACGTGCTTATTAAGTTTTCACATGACACGAAGTAAGCTTTCTGTATAACTTAACACATTGGATACCAGAATGAGATTCCAAGATCTTTACATACCATAGGGTAATGGGATGGCTCTGCACTGTGGATTTGGAAATAAGACAATCTAGGTTCAGATCCTAGCATTGCTACTTTAAAACCTATGTACCTTAGGCACCTCTCTGAGCCTGTTTTCTCCTCTGTAAAATGAGGGGGTTAGACTAGATTAGGGTTCTTAACCTGGGATCTGATAACTTGTTTTTAAAAATATTTTTTGTAATTGCATTTAAATATAGTTAGTCTCTTCTATAATCTTATGTATTTTAGTCTACGTATTTAAAACCATTATTCAGAGAAGGGAACTAGAGGTTTGACCAAAACTTCCAGAGGAGAGTTAGGACACAAAAAGTTAAGAATCCCTGGGCTAGGTGATCTCAAAGTTCCCCTCCAGTCCTTAATCCTGTGAGTCCAAGATGAAATTTAATAAGGATAAGATTAAGTCCCACACCTAGGTTTAAAAAAAATCACCTTCACAAACAAAAGATGTGGAGGCATGGTTACGTAATCATTTATATTGAAAGGTTTTAGTGGCCAGTACTTCTTCTGAATGGTTATTATTAGCTAGCACTTTCATAGTGCTTTAAATTATACAGATAACTTTATAAATAATACCTCATTTTAGTCTCACCACAGCTCTGAAAGGTAGGTGCAATTATCATCCTCCTCATTTCACAGATAAGGAAACCGAGGCAGAAAGAGGTTAAATGACTTACTAAAAAAAGTGTCTGAGGTTAAATCTGAACCCAGGTCTTCCTGATTTAGTGATCTGTTCACTTCAGCTCTTAGATGAGCCACCTAACTGCAAGAGCAATAAGAATCAACAGTGTGGCAAACCCCCCCATCCCCCCAAAGTCACAACCCAAAGCCTAATGTAATTTTAGACTATATGAAGAAAGGCATAGGGTCTACCGTGAGGATAGTGATAGACCCTTCCAGAGAACTCTACCCTGGTCAGAACCTAACTGGTTTATTGTATTCAGTCCTGTGTGTTAAACATGAGTAAGGACAGGTACAACAAGCTGGACCAAAGGAAGGAGACCAGGTTGATGACAGGACTGGAGACCATGCTACTTGAGGACTGGTTGAAGGAAGTGAGGCATGGCAGGGAAAAAGTAGTCATGACATTAGAATCAGAAGACAGGATCTCCAACCCTGCCTCTGCCATTATCAGAATGATTTTGGCAAGTTCTTTTCTCTCAAGCCCTCCTCCCCTTGCCTTATCAATTATTTTTATTAAACCAGGGAGCTAAATTGGATTATTCCTGGGATTCTTTCCACTTTGAGATCTATCTATATTCCTGTCAATGATTTGTCTGAAGAAGACTTAGAGACACAAAAGCTGTCTTCCCATATTAAAAGAACTGCAATGTGGAAGAAGGATTCTGCTTACTTTATCTGAGGCAGTTCAGTGGCACAGTGATAGAGTGCCAGGCCTGGAATAAGGAAGACTTGAGTTTGAATTCAGCTACAGACACTAGCTGTGACCCTGGGCAAGTCACTTAGCCTCTGTTTGACTTAGTTTCCTCAACTGTAAAATGGAGGTGATAATAATAGCACCTCCCTTGTAGGATCAAATGAAATTAAATTAAATACCTGGCACATTGTAAATGCTTAATAAATGCTCATTTCCTTCCCTATTGGTTCCAGAGGACAAATCAAGGACCTGTGGGTGGAAGTTGCTTATGTTTAAACCTTGATGTGAACAAAGTTTTTATAGCAATTGGAGCTATCCCAAAGTAGAGTGAGTTGCCATGGGAGGTAGTGGGTTCTCTTAAACTAATAAAGTGATATCTGGCAAAGTTTTGTTTGGACTAGCTGGCCCCTGGAGTCCCTTCCAACTCTGACTTCCTTTGTTCTGTGAATAAAAAAGGCATAAGGAAAGAAGATGAGACATGTTGTGGTGATGGTCAAATGTGGGGATAATTCTTGCACTAGTACAGGCTGTCAGATTCTATTGAGTGGGGTATAAGAGAAGTCAAATGACTTCCAAAATGAAATGATGACTTTCTGACTTTATTTTGTAGTATTTCATCATGTATCTTGAAAACCTGTTATGAAACCATCAATTCTGTCCAGCCTCTCCCACAGAAATTTTCTGTCTAGTAGCATGATCAGTCCCTTCCCCTTTCTTAGAATAACAACAAAAATGAAAGTGCTTCCTACAACACTGAAAATATGAAGCAGTAGCACTCAAAGCATTAGATCACAGAGTCCACTGGAGAAAGTGGTGCTAGTAGGTGTTGCAGTAGATAGATTGCTGGACCTGGAGTCAAGAAGACTCATCTTTCTGAGTTCAAATCTGACCTTAGTCACTTATTAGCTGTGTGATCCTGGGCAAGTCACTTCACCCTATTTGCCTCAGTTTCCTTACCTGTAAAATGAGCAGGAGAAGGAAATGGCAAACCACGTTCCAGTATCTCTGCCAAGAAAATCCCAAATGGGGTCATGAAGATTTGGCCACAACTGAAAAATAACAACAAAATCACCAGAAAGCAACAAGGTGGAACACTTAGTCTAAAACAGATAAAAAGCCTTAAACTCTTGAATTATAGACATTTTCTTGCCTGGAGCATTCTCTTCTGCTTTAGCCTCATGTAAAATACACATTGACAATGAGGATGATGCACGCATTGCCAGAGCAAGCACAGTGTTTATGAGGCTCTGAAGAAAAGTTTGGAAGAGAAGAGGTATTAGACTGACTACCAAACTGAAGGTCTATGGAGCTGTTGTGTTGACCTCATTGTGCTTATGAAACATGGACAGTCTACCAGCGCCATGCCAGGAAACTGAATCGCTTCCATTTGAACTGACTCAGGAAGATTCTGAGAATCACCTGGTATGGTAAGGTACCAGACACTGAAGTCCTTGCTTGAGCTGAACTGCCAAGCGTTCCAACTATGCTTCAGAGAGCACAACTTCGATGGGTTGACCACATTGTTCAAATGCAAAATGTATGCTTGCCAAAAAGACTTTTATGGAGAACTCACATGGATCAGGCAATCACATGGTGGCCAGAAGAAGCAATACAAGGACACTCTCAAGGTCTCTCTCAAGAACTTTGGATTTGACTATGCAATATGGGAGACACTGGCACAGGACAGCTCAGCATGGCATGCCCACATCAGAAAGGATGCTGTACTCTCTGAGCAAAGCAGAATTGAGATAGCACAAAGTAAACACAGGATGCGCAAATTTGGGATATCCACCCCAAATATTCACACGGATCATCTGTGCCCAACCTGTAGTAGAGCACTCCAAGCTCATATTGGTCTGATCAGCCACAGTCGGACACACTGTAATTTCACTTTATCATGGTGATGTCATTTTGGTCCTCTTCGAAGAGGAAGGACAACAACCAGTCAACCAAAATATAGGGGTCTGCTTTCATATCTTATGAATATTGTTTCCTATAGAACTTCTGGTTAAAGTCTGGGGAACCTTTTATAGGAGAGATGGTCTCTTTCACTTGTTTGGAATACTTGAATACTTGGCAAATATTAAATGTTAACTGTTGTATGACATGCAGGAGAGGTAAGGTACATGTGTATTATGTATGAACATGCATAATAAACAGGTCATGTATGGACCATAGACTTAAATCTTGAAGAGACATTAGAAGTTATCTAGTTCAATCTTAGTTTACAGATGTGGAAACAAGTTCATAGAGGTTAAATGAGCTGGAAATTTGAGTTCAAGATCTCCAACTCAAGATCTCATGCTTTTCCTGCAGTTCCAGTGCATCATACCATGCATACGTACATTCACCACAACATACGTACATACATACATACATACATACATATACCATATAGGTAAAAACTCATTAATTTTGATTCTACCAATCTAAAAGTTATCAAAGTCAGGACAGAAGCTAAACTAGATAAGGGTTTTAGTTTGAAAAAAAATCATTTTTCAAGAAATGAACTATTATAAATTCATTTCAACCAGAAACTGTCTAACCTTCTTAGGAGAGTAAACTTTTCAAGCAGCCAGCATTTTTTAGGTTACAAACATGAAGTATGTAGGAATCATAGGTATAGGAATCAAAGCTGGAAGAGACCAAATTGGCGACTGAGTTTTTTTAACAGATGAGAAATTTACAGAAGTTAGTTGTAAAAGACCCTGTTTTATTCATTACCTTGTCTGGTAAAACATAGCAATCAATAGTTTCCCTTATTGTTACTATCTTTATGAGAAAGTTAGGCAATCCATTTTCATACCATAATTTATTTGGCCTTTCTCTAAATGATTTTTAAAATTAATAAAAATATTTTTGTACATGTGGGTCCTTTTCCCATTTTTACGATCTTTTTGGGACACAGCCCTAGAAGCGATATTGCTGGGTCCAGGGATATGCACATTTTTGTAGCCCTTTGAGCATAGTTCCAAATTGCTCTCCAGAATGACTGGATCAGCTCACAGCTCCACCAACAGTGAATTAGTATTCCAACTCTCCACATCTCCAACATTTATCATTTTCCTGTTTTGTCATGGTAGCCAATCTGATAGGTGTGATGTGGTATCTCAGAGTTGTTTTGATTTGCATCTCTCTAATCAAGAGTGATTTAGAGCATTTTTTCTTATGACAATTAATTTCTTCTTCTGAAAACTGCCTGTTCATATCTGTAATGGCAAGTAAAATAGGATCTTTTCCTGTTTTTGTTTTAGTATATTCAAGAAGTATAATGCCTCTTTTTGAATATGACTGAGGAGGATCTTTCCCACTCTTTGTCAAACCTGGGAAGGTTTGTAAGAAAGTCTTTGCCTTTTGTTAATGAGGCACAGGGATGTGATGCCCTCTGGCTCTAAAAAGTGTATAAAGACTCCGAGGGTGAGATTTTACTTTGGGGCTTTGTTTTTGTAATAAGGTTTGAGTGCCAGATAAGACTCTGGGAAGCCACTAAGGAGTCTCCCCCACCCCTTGAGAATGCAGATGTCATGCATCCCTCTCTGGTAATTATGGTCAGATAGTTGGGGTCCAACTGTCTGTTGAATTCAGGCAGAGGAAGCCATATCTGTTGATCTTTAATTTCTTTGTATTTTCTTTGAAATTCAGGGTGCTGACTCCCCTGAATTAAGCGAATGATACATGTGCTTGATTAAAGTGACTGTTAACCCCTGAAAAGTTGTCTTTCCTTTTATGAATGCAGATCTAAGAACCTGTGATAACAGGCCCCTCTGTGTATGTTGGGGTGCTTACTGATACAATATCCTTTGACCATTTATCAATTGGGCGTTGGCTTGTATTCTTATAAATTTGACTCAGTTCTGTCTATATTTTAGAAATGAGACCTTAACATAGACACTAGTTATAAAAATTCTTTCCTAGTTTTCTACTTCCCTCTTAATCTTGGTTGCATTGGCCTTGTTTGTGCAAAAACTTTTCATTTGATATAATCAAAGTTATCCAT
The DNA here is from genome assembly GCF_028372415.1 of Notamacropus eugenii. Taxonomy (NCBI): domain Eukaryota; kingdom Metazoa; phylum Chordata; class Mammalia; order Diprotodontia; family Macropodidae; genus Notamacropus; species Notamacropus eugenii. The sequence continues at coordinate 441,437,194 of NC_092872.1, read as the reverse complement.
TTTGCACTTCATAATGTTCTCTATCTCTTGTTTGGTCATAAATTCCTTTCATAAATCTGACGAATAGACTTGCTTACTCCCCTAGTTGGTTTATAGTTATCAGCTTTTATACCTATATCATGTGCTCATTTGGACTTTATTCTGGTGTACAGTGTCAGGCATTGGTCTCTGTCCAGTTTCTGCCACACTACTTTCCAGTTTTCCCAGCAGTTTTTTATCAAACAGTGAGTTCTTATCCCAGAAGCTGGGGTCCTTGGGTTTATCAAACAGTAAGTAGACTGCTATAATCATTGACTGCTGTGTCTTGTGTACTTAACCTCTTCCACTGGTCTGCTCTTCTATTTCTTAGTCAGTACAAAGTGGTTTTGTGATTGCTGCTTTATAACACAATTTAAGATCTGGTATGGCTAGGCCACCTTCCCTAGCATTTCTTTTCATTAATTCCCTTGATATTCTGAACCTTTTGTTCTGCCAGATGAATTTTGATATTTTTTCCTAGCTGTATAAAATAATTTTTGGTAGTTTGGTATGGCACTGAATAAGTAAATTAATTTAGGTAGAATTGTCATTTTTATTATATTAGCTCAGCCTACCCATGAGTAACTGATGTTTTTCCAATGATTTAGATTTGACTTTATTTGTGCGAAAAATGTTTTGTAATTGTATTCATATAGTCCCTGGGTTTGTTTTGGAAGGTAGACTCTCAAATATTTCATAGTGTTTACAGTGGGATTTCTCTTTCTGTTTCTTGCTATTGGGCTTTGTTAGTAATATATAGAAATGCAGATGATTTATGTGGGCTCCCATTAGTTTTCTTGGCAAAGATACCAGAGTGGTTTGCTATTTCTTTCTCCAGTTCATTTTACAGGTGAGGAAACTGAGGCAAACAAGGTTAAGTGACTTTCCAGGGCTGTATAGCTAGCAAGTGTGTGAGGCTGGATTTGAATTCAGGTCTTCCTGATTCCAGGACCCACATACTATTCACTGTGCCACTTTGCTGCCCATACCACCCTTGGAGGTAGATACTATTGTTATTCCCATTTTACAGATGGGGAAACTGAGGTTGAGTGACTTTCCCAGGATCACACAGGTAGTAAGTGTCTGAGGCTGAACTCAAGTCTTCTCATTCCAGGTAACCTATAACCCCTGGGGAGGGGTAGAAGGAGGAAGTGGGCCTTTATTTCTAACTAAAAGACTAGAACTGAGTAATAGTTAGAAATTTGAAAAACAAAGATGAGTCCCATTCCCTCTGCCCACTCCCATAAAAAAAAAAGCTAGAAAAATTAATTTGAGTAATTGGAAGGGGCTGTATGATTATTGTAGTTATAAGGAGAAAAAAAGCATCCTTACAGAATCATGATATCTTCAAATGTAAGTTAGGGACTTAAATAAAAAAGGGGATGCAGGGGGTGTAGTAGTACTATTCAAAGGGTTTGAAGAGGAGAAGGAGAAAAAGAGTAAAAAGACTAAATATACTATGGTAGAGAGGTGATGGGACTTGCTATTTCTCATAACTATGATGTGTGAAAGGAAGAGTATACAAACATGGAGGAAGGTTGTCTGAAATGAACAAAGGCGGGTTGAACACATGCATGGAGTTTGGTGGAGAAATGCATCAAGCCCAACAAGAAAACAAGCAAGTATGGAGGGAAATAGGGACAAGTTAACACAGGAAAAGGAAGAGTTCCAAGCAAAACAAACTTTGTGATCTTGAAGAAGACATTAAAAGGGGGAAGCAGAAAGAAGAGAGCTGAAATCTAAATGCAGTGCTCATTGATTTGGGAATGGCTGATCAGATTGTGGTATGAGAATGCAGTTGAATATTATTGCACCATAAGCAATGATGAAAGACAATTGCAGAGAATCCTGGGTAGTGTGAGCTAAAGCAGAGTGAAATGAGCAGAAGCAGGAACAGTTTATACAGAGACAACAACATTGTCAAGCAAAATAATTCGGAAACACTTAAGAACGCTGATCAATGCAATGACTAACTATGTCTTTTGAGGAAGTACGTTGCAGAGAAAGAGTGGCAATGGACTCAAGATGCTGAAAGAGACATGTTTTGGACATTGCCACTGTATGGATTTATTTTGTTTGACTATGCTTATTTGTTACAAGAGTTTTTTTTTTTCTCTAACCTTTTTTGTGGGGGGAGAGAATTGGGTGACTAGAAACAGTGATGACAGAAAAAAAGATCATTGAAACAAAAAAAAGGAAGCGCAAATAAGCTAATGTATCTGTGGAAATTATTATTATATATATATATATATGATAAATGGCATGAAATAGAGATTCACAGTTTCATATACAGTCCTCTTAGTGCTCTGCTATGTATATGGAAATGTTCTTATTTTGGGCAATTGCAAGTTGGGCAAGTTCAAAATAAACAATAAAATTTAAAGTGAATTAAAAAAATAAAAATGTAAAAAAATGCATTACCTTTGGACTAGTTTACAAAAGTAGCTTATCCACATCAGAGAAGACAGAAATTTACTAGCTAAATTTCAGCAAAAACCTTGAAGAATTGGTGGATGGTTTTGAAAAATGAGTATTATAACAGTAATTTTGCATTTCTCTTTGAAGCTATAGATCTTTTGGAGGCCTTCTTAAAAGCTCTGACAGCAATAAAAACTAAGTCTCATAGTAACTAAATGTAGAACCATGTATATAACTTATAAATAAATATATATGTGTTAGAAGTGTGAACTCAATTTTTTTTTTTAATAATAGCAGTGTACTGACTGTCAAAAAAGTTTGAAGACCACTGATTTAAGCAAATATGATTTATTTTGGTATTGGTCCCCTGCAGTTGGACTCACAGAATAATCAAAAAAACAGTGTCTTTTCCATATCTGGGGAAAGCACCTTTTTCAAAACTACATTAACATTTTGAATTAAGGATTCACCATAATTCCATATTCGGTCATCCCTAATGAAAAGTTTTTGAGCCATATATTCAGGACTGGCATATCTGCAGTGGTATATAAAGCCCACCTGTGGGCTAACTTGAAGGGTCTCATTGAAGCTCTTTGGAACCCTGTGGACAGAAATTTGAATCACACTCTGGGGTTTGACTATCAATTTCTTTGGTTTGTCATGTCTCTGTTGGTAAGTCTCCCTGTAAATATGCTTCAGGATATCAACTCCAGGGATAATTGTCCATGATGAAATGTTATATTTGAGGTGAGATCCATAGAGAGTATTAGGGAAGAGAAAGCTCATAAACATGAAAACTCCAAATTTTCCCTGATCTTCATCAATTCTTCTCATCATTGTTTTCCAGTCAGGGGAACCAATGGGCAGCAGAATTTCATCAATGTCATTCAGCACCACAAAGTGACTTCTATACATATTGCGATAGATGCAGTCATTGAGGGCTGTCACTTGTCCATAATAGCCAATGTCTCCTCCCGCTATATCAAAGAGCCAGGTAGAAGATGCTATGAGGTAGGATGTGATGGGCCAAGAGATGACTTCAGCTGTACCTTCATCAACATAATATTCCAGGACTTTTTCTAGAAGCTGACTGCAGTTAGTTTTATAGATCATGACTGTCTGAGCCCCAAGAATTTTATACATCTCCATACTTTGTATGAATTGTAAAACATTTTTGTAATTTGCGAACATGGGGGAGATACATACTGTGAAGTCTGAAGAAGGAACATGGGCCTCTTGATTTCTGATTGTAAACCTTGGCATCTGGTTGATGTCACCATTTGGGGACCAGTGAATTGACACATACTGGGCATTACAGTTCTGAGGCAGAGAGCAGAGCAGATTAACAGCACCATAAGGAAACCCAAAATTATCTTCAAGAATATCTATCCCTGCTCTGATTATAGAAATGTTACCAAAGGGCTGGCAGCAGAACCAACAATAAAGCTCTTTCACTTCCTCTTGGTGAATGATACCAATGATGCGGGTGAGATTCAGGTACCTCTTATCAAAATAAGGAGCTATGATAAAAGTTTTGGAATTTTCTAATGGGGTGATTGTACCTCTAGCAATCTCCCCTCTGCACACATCTGTTGGTTTTTGATGCTGGGATGTGTCCTCCATTGATTTCATCCAGTAGAATAACAGTGAGTTCAGGATCACAACAATAAAAATTATCATGAAAAAAATCCTTAGAAAATATATATTTGGCATTCTGGTGTTAAAGGTCTCTATATTTCAAGCTGCAGATATATGATGCCTGAGAGAGAGAAAATATAGTGAGATCAATGTTTTTGTTTTGTTTTGTTTTGTTTTACAGATAGGCTACAACCCTTTCCTCTGCCTGGCACCTGCTTTCTTTTGAAATTTACTGTGAACTTTCCCTGATTCTTCCTCTACAACATCACCAACTGGCATTTTCCCGCCTGTGACATCAGGGGTGGGAAACCAATCAGATTCCAAGTGAGGCCACACCCTTTCCTACAAAATAGCTGGTTCCCTGAAGTATCTAGGGTGCATTGGGTAAACCTGGAGAAATTATCACTACCGACTGGGCAAGGAGGATGCCTCTCTCTGGGATCCTAATTCCCTTTCTTCCTGTCAGAGCTTCTGAAGATCATTGTAGTAAGAAGCAGGATCCTTGTATATCCTGAACCCTTCTGGAGTTCTGACTGCATCCTCTGGGTGACTGTGATACTGTCTACCATTTGGTCTCTCTTCCCTTGTCTCCCTCTTCTCCTCAATTGTGGGAGTGAAATGAATCCCTAATGAAAAAACCTTCTGTTTTAGCATTAGTAGCTGTTTTTTTTCTCTTCTGTGGCTATCTAGACGTCTCCCAAAGGCCCCTGAAATAGACTGGGTAAACAGGAAGGATATAACAGTCTCCACTTCCCACCCCTATCCACCTCATTGTCTGCAGGGCCCAACAACTAGGAAAAACTTTTGTTAACAGCTTAAGCAACTTAACAAGCATTTTAAAGAGCCTACTATAAAATTTCATTTAAAATCTTCAGTATCCCATATATTTCCTGCTTCCCTTTATCAATTTACCATGGAAAGAAGTCCCCCGTACAATCTCTTCTTTTGAGAACAAAATTGTCCAAACCCTATTCTGACCCTTGAGCACTAACCCCTAAATCCAGCTAACCTCTACACACACATGTCCTCAAACCCAGAGACTAAAGTTTCAGTTCCTCCTTTATTGGTGACCTCCCTAGAAAGAATACCTTCAGGGGGAGGAGGCTGGTTCTTAGACAAACTCCCAAAGCTACCAAGTGCATGCCACAGGTTGCCAGGCCTAGAGGCCTGTGGGCTACCCAAGTCTTCCCTTACCTCTATCAGAGGTCTTCGGCTGGCCAAACCGGATGCTCGTATGAGAGAAAGGACGTTCCAGAGTCGAACAAGGGTTGAGCTTTATTTCAGGGTCTAGTTACAAGTGCAGAGGAATTCTTCCTTAGGAGGGAAAGAGAAAGATCTCCCAAGGAGGCAAAGACCTTACAATAAGAGATTGGAAGTAGAAGTGTAAGTGGGGAGAGAGGGGGAGGGGAGAGAAGAAAGAGGAAATGCGGAGCCTTCTGTCCACACACGTGGCCCCTCCGCCCAAGAGAACTTTCAGGCTTTCCTGACCCTACTTAAGCTCTCCCGTCGAGTAGTTTGCACGTCAATACCGAGCCTGTTAGGTAACAATGGGTGTGCTCCAATCTGGGACAATCTCGAGGGCGGGGAGAGCTCTCTCCCATCACGTTTCTCAGGGGAAGAGGCGGAAATACACGAGATAGCTCGGTTCACCTCGATTCCCAGTCGTTTCCTGGGGGGCCTCGTGAGAACTCTAAGATTTAGAAGTTCCCACCTTTACCCGCCCGAGACTGTCCACCTGGAATTGAGCTTCCATCCCCAGCAACAGGTGATATCTCAACATGCCCACGATGTTATTGGTCCTCCTCGAAAACAAAGGTTAACAACAATAAACCAATTGCACAGCAATGTTAGAGACTGGGCTTAGTGTCTGGAAAAAGGCAGGATGTGAGGAAAAAGCTTGATTTTCAGAAAGAACACAAATGCCTGCAAAAAATCCTTAACCAAAGGATTTCAACATGCATATGGATACTCAACTATTCAAACATCTACCCTCTTAATTCTTCAATTTCTTCAACTTCCATAACCTGCTTCCCTCCTACACCTCAGCCACACATGGGAATGGTCACAACTTTCATCTTGCCGTCACTCATAAAGTTCCATGAATAAGATTTTAAAAATTCCTTTGTATCTCCATAACTCCTTATCATTTCATTTCTCCCCATGACTTACTTTCCTTAAACCTATTCTATGTCCTCATGTGACTCCTCATCCCTCCATTTCTTTTCATCACCCCAGATCTTACTTTATTTTCCTCCTTTCCCATTGTCAAAGAAAAATAAGAACGCCTCCATGTTGTTCTTAGGAGGGTTACATAGGTCATAATAGGTAGCTGTACTGCTCCTGAATTGATGGAGAGGAGGAGGAGGAGGAGGAGGAGAGAGAGAGAGAGAGAGAGAGAGAGAGAGAGAGAGAGAGAGAGAGAGAGAATCTGAGCTATTTCTAGGTAATAGAGATGACCTGGTAGCTTTTTTATATTCTTAACAGTAATCTAGATCTTTTTAGTTGAGGATAATACATGTATAATGATATGGATTGGAATAATTGTTTATCTCAAGGAAATAAACTCAAGGAACCTTTTGCTGTATCAATAAAACAGAACATCGTATTTAATCTCAAGGACCCTTGAATGTAAGACCTTAATAGTTGCAATTTTTCAAACAAAATGCTTCAGTATGTTGTTGCATTCTCAGAATAAATAACTTTTGATTATTGTTGCTTTCTCCACCTCTTTGCCAGTGGAACCCAACTACAGTTGGTAGCCTTAATTTCTTGGCTTCTATACCTGTCTCTGTTCTATAGTTAGCCAGTATAGCAATACACTGCCCTCAGCTCTTAAGTCTTGTTCCATGGAAATCTTGCCAGATTTAGCCTTACTACCCCACCATCAAGCCTCCCCTATGCACCTACTCATGTATTGCTGAACAGAACTGGAGATTGTCATGAAACCTTGACTGGAAGAATAACAAATTTATGTTACATGATCCCAACTGAATTTATTACTCTTCTCACCACTGAAAATGTCTGAGGCAGCATAAGAAAATGGATATAAAACACAGTAATGACGACAATTAAAAACTGACTTCTCAAGGCAATCTTTTTATAGCACCTTGCTAATTGAGTGTCTATTCCAGGGGTCAACAACCTATGATCCGTGGGCCAAATCTGGACTCACCTCTTGCATTTGTGTGGTATGAGTGCTAAAAATGGTTTTTATATTTTTAAATGCAATAAAATTTTATTTTAAAATGTTAAAACTATTCTTAGCATCTGGGATGTATCAAAGCAGAGGGTAGGCCCTAATTCCACTCCAACCAGAGCAGCTGTTCAAAACCTTTTCTCCTCAAGTTGGCTACGCCACTCCTATACTGTATTTTCTGTAGAGAACTTCACCTCCTACTTTATTGAGGAAATAGCAGCTATTCTCTCTGAACTTCATCTTCTATCCCATTCTATGTCTCAAAACACTTAGACATCATCCCCTTTTCTCTCCTACTTTAATCAATTGGTTAAGTACCTATTATGTGTGATAGGCTATAAAAGCAAGCACCCTGGCACATGCAGGAGGGCATGCTATACAGGCTCTTAGATCTGCTTTTCTAAAAGGAAAGCAACTTTTGAGGGGTCAACAATCTTCTTTAATTACATACACCAACAGAGAAAATAGAAGCAGAGAAATAAAGACCAAAAGACAGGGCTTCCAACTGTCTGATCATTACATACATACGTAGTTACCAGAGACAGAAGCACCAACATCTGGGTTTTCAAAGCCATGGGGCTCCTTAATGGCTGCCCAGAGTCTCATCTGCCAAACGAACACTTCCCATGAATAAGCTCCAAACTAAAACCTCACCTCAGAGTATTTATACACTTTTCAGAGCCTCTGACTCAGTGCCTCAATAGAAATAAACAAAAAGTATTGAGGACTATTAATGGGCAGGGAAGATCTTTAACTCTTCCCTCCACCCACCATTAACCTTACATTGGCATTACACAGTGATAATGTTTAATATAAAATTTTGGAATAATCTCTTTGTTCTCTCTGAAGCCAACTCAGAGAATGCCTCTTCCTATGTCAGCAAAAGCCAGCCAAGGCTGACTCTACATTCCTTAGGAGACCTTTAACTTGGGACACTATCTTGAATAATGGGACTTTCCTTTGTATCTTATTATCTATAGACACATACTATGTTATGGCATATTAATGGTAAAGAAAATATAGACATCTTAGGTCATAATTTCTATTGAACATTGTTTACCCTTTCCTATGTCAGTTATCTGTTTAGGGCAGGAAGCCTGCCACTTACTAGTGGTGGGATTTCTTTCCTTATCCCCGAGACATATGTTTACCCAGCCTGGAATCCCAAGGCCTGACTGACATTGCTTTGTTAATTGTCCTGTCTTACTGAATTTATGATTTGCTTAATTAGGAGAGTTTCTTTCTCACGGCAAAATGTACTTAAGACAGATGATTTCTGTACTAGGTAGTCAGAGTCACCTCTGACTCCATAGCGCTATGTAACTGTTTTCTTTATGGGGAATTGATTAATTAATTAAATCATAAAATGTATGCATTTAGCCTGTTGCCTTTTCTTTAACCAAGTTTTCAGGTCAACAACAGGCACTGTGCTAAGACTGGGGAATATAAAAAGAACAAAAGAGAGTCCCTGCCCTCAAGGAGTTTACAGTCTAGTGGGGGAGACATTTTGTTTTGTTCAGTCATTCAGTCTATATATCTTGTTTGAATATACTTATATATACATATGTATATGTATATAATTATACATTACTATAGCTATATATGCTCTAACTTGTTTGTGTGTAGCATAAGTTGTGTATCACGTAAGTCCCTGAGCTCCTCATGAACAAGTATAATTTTTTTTTGTCTTTCTTTATAATCCCAAGCTTAGTACAGAGGCTTGGTACATAGTAAGCATTTAATAAATATTTCTTGTTGTCTGTCCTTCCTTCTTGAAGAGGATTGTAATGTGTCAGGAAGGTGATACCATGATTTGCAAGTAAATTGGACTTAAGGGAGGGAGGACTATGCAAAATCACCAGCCTCACTTTCTCCTTTGGAGCTAAGCATTTAATAAGTGTTTGCTGATTATCCAATAGTCGAATTTCTAGAAACTACTGTTTCTAAATTCATTGCTTCAACTTCTTTTTCCATTAATTTCTTAACCTTTTGCAATCTGGCTTCTAAAACTTTATCACTAAGCTAAAACAGCTTTCTCCAAAGTGACTGCTAACCTCATTGCCAAATCTGTCACTTTTTTCCCCTCATTCCTCTTCTTCTTGACCTTTTTGCAACATTGAAAAGGGCTCTCTCTCTCCTTCCCTCCCTCTCTGCCACCCCGCACCCTGTTCTCCTCCTGCATATTTGACTACACCCTCTTGGTCTTCTTTACTAGATCATCCTGGGTCCTCTTCTCTCTCCCCTTCATTCTTGGTGCCCTCATCAGCCCCCATTGATTTAATTACCATTTCTAGATAGAAGACTCACATATCTCCATAGGTCCAGGCTCTCTCTTGAGCTTTTTCTCCACATGACTAATTGTTTTTTGGGGCACTTCAAACTGGAGGTCTCATAGACATTTCAAACTCAACATATCTGAAAGTGAACTTTTCTCAAAACCTATCTCTCTTCAAAACTTCACTGTTTCTAATGAGGGTACCACCTTCTCTTAGTGAGAGTCAGTAAATAAAGCATTTATTAAATATCTCTTTGAGTAATGCTGCCTCACTTAAATCCAATTTATTAACAAGTCAAGACATCACCAGTCACATCATGACCTCTTTGAAATGAAGGATCAATGACAATGACCACCATTAATTAAGTACCAATTACATGCCAACACTGTGCTAAGCACCAGTGTCCCAGGTTTGCAGACTTTCCCAGATTCAAGTCTCTTCCTTCTCCCATACATTATTCACTCAGTTGCCAAAGCGATTTTTACTAAATCTTTGATGCTGTCTCTCCCCTGCTTAATGAACTCCAGTGATTCCCTGTAGGGGAATATCATCCCTCTAGGATGATCTCCAATTTATTTTGTATATAATTTGTACATAGTTCTTTGTCCATTGCCTCCTCCATTTGACTGTGAACGCTTGGAGGGTAAGGATCATTTGGGGGGGGGGCTTTCTTTGTATCCATGTTGCTTACCACTGTGACTTGTACATAGTACACATTTAATAAGTGCTTCTTGACGATTCAACTAAGATAAAATACAAATTCCTCTGTCATTTAAAGATCATCAAAACCTGTCTCTAACTTACTTTTCCAATTTTATTATGTAATACTCACTTGCCTGCCCTCCAGGATCCAGTCAAACTGACCTTCCGACTGGTCCCATTCATGGCACTCTATCACCTATCTTCATGACTTTGTGCTTGGAATGCACTTCCTTCTCACATTGGCCTTCTAGATTTTAGTGTTTTACCATAGAAAGGCAAAAGGAAGAAGTCAGATAAGAGACTTGACAGAAAAAACTAGGGGACAGAAAAAGAAGGTCAGGATGAAGAGGGAGGAAAAGGAGAGAGGAAGAGACAGCTAAACAGGAAAAATCATACTAAGAGAAGTACAGAACTGTGAACAATGATTGAAGGAGGCTTAGTTCTCATAATAGTAGGAACTAGTATTCTCATATCCAGTTAATAACTTATGCTATATTATTCAAAATGATATCACAGGCTATTATACTTTGGGATGCTAAATAATGGACCAATTATTGTTCATGGTTTTACCTTCTTTGCATCTTCAAAATCTTCAGAAATTTCACTTGAATTCTGGCAAGGGGTCAATTGATCACAACTCTGCTACCTTTCCCCCACTCCCAGGAATTTCCCAGTTGGGAAGAGAGAAAACTAATGGGAGATCAGACTAATGTGGATGCAGCACAGAGATTTCCACACAGGACTGCAGTTGGAGGGGGGAAGGAAAAAGCAACTGTTGTCCCCAGGCTGTGGCAGGCCTCATCTTCTGTTTCCTTTGTAAGAGCATGAGAGATTGCCTCTCTCTAAATGAACAAGCTAGGGGGTGTGTGACGGCGTTTTACAAGGTGGGTGCTCCCCACAATAGCAGGAGCGTGGAGAGAATCAAGTCAGCTTCCAGGGACTGGTGGATCCTGCCCTGCCCCAGCCTAACTTCCATTGGTGCTTTTCTTAAATTTATTTTGTTAAAGAATACATTTGCCAAATTTTATATTATTTCTCATAAATACCTATGGTCCTTATGTTACTGGGTGCCTCTTTGTATTATGAGGGTTCAATGGGAGCCGTGAAGGAGAAAGGTAAACTGGACTGGAAGTTTCTCCCCCAACCCCTGGCTCTCTAACTGGGGGTATAGTCATGAATCATTTCATATCTACCTTTCTAGATGCAGAACGATGAATTCAGGCCTTACTCGATAATACCCCATAGGTACAAGTCAAGGTTTCAAATGGAGTTGCCCTAGCAGCCACATAATTTATTCTCTAGATTTCAGCGGCAATGTCCACGTTAATATTCTTGGGCTCTTGCAGGACTCTGAATGCTCAGCCTTGTGGTTCAAAAGCTTTAGAAAACTTTATGGAGTATTGTATTCCCTAGAATCTAGATTATAAACCTTGAAGACTAGTAGATCAAGACACTGGGGGAAAGTCATGATTTGAAATAAATGGGCAAAGGGGATACAAACAATTATTAGTGGGGATCGTTCTAGCTTTAGTGCTGGTCCATTGATTGACTCTGGGGTTATGGAGAATGAATGACAGTTTTAAAAATTAAATGAAAGCTTCAAGTCATGATTTTCTATTGTAATGAGCATTCTGCTACATATGTTGCAAGTCTGCTCTGGAGCACTCTCCTTAGGAACTTTCTGCCTGGTTCTGAGAACTATATGTTCCTTTCTCAGCAAGAGAAACAAGGAAAAGTTGCTACGTAAACAGTACTGGAAAGTAAAGAAATGACACTCAAACTCCATGGCCAAGTGATCCTCAGGAAGCCCTCCTTTGCCCCAGGCAGAGTGACAAGATTAGTTAGTGTAAGTAGCCTAAGTAGGAAAATGGCTTGGGGACTGGGCGGTCCCAGAAACCTTTTCTGAGCTCTCTTTGCAAATTAGAATTGTAAATGACATCCTCTCCTTTGGAGATCCTTTCTGCTTTTCTTTTCCAGCCAGAAAGCATCACCTGTTTTCATGGTTTTTGAATAGTTGCTCATGCAAAAACCTGGTTAAAGCTTGGTAGGCTCTTTCCCTAACACTTGGATTAATCCAAGAGTGATCCCTTAGCACTGTTAAACTCTTTTATTTCTGTGAAATACACTTTTCAAACATTCAACTACTAAACATGGCTTGAAATGGAGGAAAAGGAAGGGAACAAGAATTTACTTTGCAGAGCAATTTACAAATATTATCTCGTTTGAGCCTCACAACAATTCTGGGAGGTAGGACCCATGGCTATCCTCTTTTTACAGATGAGGAAACTGAGGTAGACAGAGGTTAAGTCACTTGTTCAGGGTCGCATAACTTGTTGTTTGGCCTTCATTCTTGAAGAGGATCAATGACATCACAGGATGATATTTTGACTTGTGCATGAATTGGACTTAAATGAGACAGAGATGCATAAAGTTATCAGCCTCATTTTCTCTTCCAGAGTCAAAGTCCAGTGGTAAGACAAAATTTAGGACAACCTTCAAAGGCTTTGGATGTAGTAGATGACCTTTGTGTTTTCTATGTCTGACCAGGCTCTAAATGCTCCACAGCTGCCTCCATGGCCATTGGAACAAATTGTTATCATGCACTCATCCTGGGTACTCCTCACTATCTCACTGTCAGATTTGTGACACAACCTGGTTTTGAGCCTATTTGCAGATACTGCTTACAAGGATGTGGGGGCTGCCCATGCTACAGCTTCCTGGAACCACAAGTCAGAGTTGAGTGCCAGGTGCACACTAAATGAGCAGCCCTGAGAAGGCTCAACAAACCCTCACACCAGAGGTGCCAGCCCTTCCTGAACACCCAAACACCCCTGTTACATAACTAGTAAGAGTCTGAACTCAGATCTTTCTGAATCTAGGTCCAGTGCTCCATTATACCACCTAGCTGTCACAGGAAAGGGAGGGGAAGTATATCTATGTTTGTCTGTCTGCCTATCTGTCTATCTGTCTATCTGTTTGGGTGTTCATCACAAGGTATAAAGGTAGAGAAAGAGAATGGGAAATAATACATTCCTATCTGCCTGGGACAGGCTCCGGAGTCAGGAAGACTCATCTTCAAATCTGGTCCCACATATTTACTAGCTGTGGCACCCTGGGCAAATCATTTAACCCTGTTTGCCTCAGTTTCCTTATCTGTAAATGAGCTGGAAAAGGAAATGGGAAACGACTCTATTATCTTTGCAAAGAAAATCCCAAATAGAGTGACAAAGACTCTGCACTGACAGTGGAGAGGAGCAGGCCCAGGGAGCCCAGCTGAGGAACTTGGCCTAGGGAGAGCAGTATGAGGACAACATGGAGGAGAAAGGGCATTAGCACACTGAAGCATCAGCGGTGTCTCTTGCCTAGCATTGTGTTCCCTAAGTGTGCATCTCTTTACTAGTGTATCCTATATAAAGTCCCCTTTTTCTCACTGATACTGGGTATTTTTGTTGAGGAGAGAGCACCCGACTTATGGAGAGAAATATTTTGTTACTATTGTTCATAAAAACAGACCATTTCAGCAAATTCCTTTTCTTTGTGTTCTTTATGTAAACTGGCTGACTACAGAAGTTAGATCAATTGATGGAGGCTCGTGACTCATAGCTTTTGGACTGTGCTTCCTTTACAATGCCTTGAACCTAGAGAGCCCCCACTGGGAGCTAACTTGCAAAATGAGACTTGGGGCACCACACAAACTAATTGCAAAAGACTCTTTTGTAGTCATTAAAGTCTTTATGTGGCCATATTTTCTCTTTATGTTACAATCTATATTTGAAAGTAAGAAAAAAATCAATTTCTTTGGCTAGCTCACAATCCTAAAGTGCTTTTCCCACAATAATTCTTTGAGGAGGGGAGTTAAGGGATTACTATTGTCATTTTTTAGATAAGAAAACTGAAACTCAGAAAGGTCAGGATCCCAGAGCAAATGAGTGTCAGAGCCAGGGTGGAGCATAAGCTTCCTTACTTGAGGTCCTGTGTTCTTTCTGCAGTATCTGGCAAGAAGTACAAGAACTGGGATTTGAATTTAGGTCTTTGGACACTGAGTCCAATACTCTTTCTAAGCTGCTTCTCCAGCAAAGCTTGTCTTACCTAACCTCCAATTAGAACTAATCAGTGACTTAGTGGTTTGTTTTTAAGTGAAATATTTCTAGTTTAAAGAACAGAGAGAAAACCTTATATGCTATAAATAAAGACTCCTTTTAAACTTCATTTTAGAACTTTTACAGATCAACAATATGAGAAACAAATCAAGAAAGAAAGCAAGTCAGTGTGCGTTCCAAGGACATATTTCACTCTAAGATCGTGTTTCTCATGACTGCAGCAAAAATCAATAAGGTTTGACTTTGAGTGAGAAAATAATCAAAAGAGTAGCATTGTTCCTATGAGGCTCACTAATAGCATTTTGAAGACTAGATAGATTATAATTAAAGATATGTCATAGTTTCAGAGGGCATGATCTTTCACCAGAACATTTTCAACACTCGAATATAGGCTGTGGTGAATGAAAACCAATCAAAGGCCCAATGACCTTAATGGCTCCTGAGGACTTCAATTTAAACAGTATATTGATCATTAGTTTTCTGCTTATGGGTATCTCTGCTTTAAAGGTATTTTTGTAAATATGCTGTATGATATTCACTCCAAAAGCTATCTTCCATGATGAAGTGTTATACAAGAAGCTAAGAAAGAACTGGAAAGTCAAGACTTTCAAAAGCAAAAATCCCACAGCCTGGTTGAATTGTCATCACTTGCTGTGTCATTGATTTCTTGTTGGGGGACTGCACAGGCAGCATAATTTCATTAACATCAATCAGCAGGACAATTTTGCTTCCGTGCATGTTGTGGTAGAGGGCATCACTGAGGGATTTCACTTGTCCATAACAGCTGATCTCTTCCACCTCCTTGGAAGAAAGCCAGGGATGAGACATGATAAAGTAGGATGTGATGGACCAAGACATGACTTATATTGTCCCCTCATCAAGGTCATACTCTCGGACTTTTTCCAAACCTTGACTATAGTTAGTTTTGCAGATCATGACAGTCTGAACATCAAGAGTTTCATGTATCTAAGTGCTTTGAATAAATTGCAAGATATCATTGTAATTTCTAAACAGTGCCGAGATTCACAGTGAGTTTTCTTATGAAAGGACCTGGGGGCCTTTCTTGGTTTCTGATTACAAACCTTAGCATCTGATGGATGTCTGGACCTGACAAATGGGTATATATTTAAGATTACAGTCCTAAACAGATTGGCTGTGGCGCAAGAGAATCCAGAGCTACCTGAAAGAGAACCTATTCCTAAATTGATTAGGGAAATGTTGCCAGAGGGCTTACAGCAAAATGGAGATAAAAGTCTTCTACATCTTTATGGTAAATAATTCTAATTCTGCTGGTGATGTTCAAGAATCTCTTATCAAAATAAGGAACCTATTTGCAGTGAGGTAATTGTGCCTCTGTCCATCTCTCCTCAGCAGATGTCTATTGGATTTTTAACCTCTGGGTGCATTCTTGATTGTTTTCAAGCAGTAGAATGACAAGTATAAGATCAGAACAAAATTTTCTCACTTTCTCTCTCTCTCCTCTCTCTCCATCTCTCTGTCTGTCTGTCTGTCTGTCTGTCTCTCTCTCTCTCTCACACACACACACACACACACACACAAACAACTGTACACTGGAAATACATTTTAGTCATTCTGGCTCCTTGGACGGTACCCTTCCTCCTCCCCCTCTTGTTGCACATATACCATGCCTGAGAGGAGGAGAAAAACAAAGACAAAGATAGATGTCTGATGAACTATTAGGATGCTTGGATTTGGCACCAATTTTCTCCCAAATCCTCTAGAAACTTCCTTAAAATGTAATAGTCATGTGGTCTCTCTACTGATAATAATGATAATAATAATAATAATGATAGCTAATATTTATTATATAAAGCACTTAAAGGTTTACAGAGTGTTTCACATATATTGTTATTTGATTCTCACAACAACCCTGTGAAGTAGGTGCTATTATTTTTATTTCCATTTTACAGAGTAGGAAACTGAGGCTGAGAGAGGTTACCTGTGTTGTCAAGCTAGTAAGTGTATGAGGTGGGATTCAAACTCAGGTTTTCCTTACTCCAAGTCCAGTGCTCTATCCACCATGCCAGGTACAAATGATTAAAATGAAAATAAAACAAATGCCATCCCCCTAACATACACATATGAACTTTTCCCAAAGAAAAGTGATATGCTGGCCTGGTCATCTCAGAATGCAGTGGTTCAGCCACTCAGATCTACATCTATTGAACCTAGTAAATCCTTCTGAGACTCAATATTGCCTTTCTCAGTAATTCTACTGTAGTAAAGAGTCATTTCTTTTCTCCAGTTCTCTACCCCAATCCCACCTGATTTTCCATAGTTAAAAAAAGAAAAAGGACCTAAGTTCTCCTGTTTCATGAAGAAGATTGAGACTCCCCATTATGGGCTCTTTAAGCCCATTCCTCCATTCCTCAAAACTTTGTGGTATCATCACTTCACCCAATGCAGAACTAGCTTTACAACTGGCGATAGTTAATTCCTTGGCCTTCAAGCCCTTGACTCCCATTGCCTGCCCCTTCTTCCAAGACCTTGCTCTTATGGTCCTCTAGTCTCCATCATGTAGCTTCACTTTCTTCAGTGCCACTGACTTTTCCAGTCTCTCTATAAAATCTTCTTGTTTTCTGAATCATAAAAAGTGTTCTCTTTAGACCTGTTTAGTTGATCCACATATGGTTATAGTGTTCTCTTCCCTATAAATGCTAAATTTCTTGAAAAAAAAAACTGTCTATATTCTGAAATTTCATTTCCTCACTACCCTTTTCCTTCTTAATCCCTTGTCATCAGACTTTTGCTCCTACCATTCAACTGAAACTGTTCTTTTCAAGGCCAGCAGACAACCTAATTACCAAATTCAATTTTTTTTCCCAGTCTTATAGACTCATTATTGAGTTAGAGAATTTCAAAATTGGTAGGGGCCTAAGAAGTTATCTACTCCAACCTCCTATCCAACAGGCCTAAAACAGGGGTGGGGACCCTGTAACCTCAAGGCCACATGTGGTCCTCTGAGGTTCTTGAGTGTGGCCCTTTGACTGAATTCAAACTTCACAGAAAAATCCCCCTTAAAAAAGCCCTAAAGTAATACTTCATTATTTCACTATGTTAATGATCTATAGTTTTATTGGTGGATATACTGTCACCACCAACCATGGAGACTGCAACAGTTTTGTGCCTTATTAGATGATCTTCAAGAATTCATATGGCCAAAAAATAACAATAATCCATCATCCTGTGACTAACCTGTTGATGTCTTCTTTGTGTTTAACTAGTCTGGTCCTTGGATGACAGAATTGCCATCCATTGGCAGTCCCATACTTGAATACGCTAGCTTCATAAAACTGCCAGGGCTTGTCCTGCACTGGCATCGCCTTCTAGAAACCAAGGTCACTTTCAAGGTATCATGAGGCATCGTGGAAGGACTTTAGTGGATGAAAACCTCATCACATAATGTAAATATTAGGTTCCCAGCCTCAGTTCTTACCTTTATGCAGGTAACTACAAAATCCAATTCTCTTATTTTTGACCTCTCTTCTAAACTGCCTTCAGGACATTTCTATTTGAATAAACCACCTAGAACCTCAAATTCCATATATCCCAAACTAATTATATTGTTTTCCTCCTAAACTTGTTTTTCTTTCAGACTTCTGTAGTTCTTGGATGATCTTTTATGCCTCTTCACTATCTCCAGTCTAGGGGTCACTTTCTCAAACCCCACTTACACTGGCAAGTTGGATGCCACAATTTAGCTACTACAACTACCTTCAGTGTTCTAAAGGCAAACCCTCAGAGTTTGTAGGTGTTTTTCTAATTCTATAGCTTCCAAGCCCAGACTATTATCCGTGAAATCAGTTAGTCAGTCAATAATTAGTTTTTAGAAAAAAAATTTAATGAGATTGTATAGTAAAAACAATTGGTATAAAATATTCCTCCAAAAGTTTGTGATATACTATCCTTTCAATAAATAGAGAGTTCAAGAGAAATTCGGCTCAGGTTTAATGACTTCATGTGGCAAAGGGCTAAATGGTAGCTACTGGAAGTCTTTTTGCTGGAGTTCTTAAGATGTTCCCTGTAGACATGGTGTGACTTCTCTGCTGGGTTCCTGCTTTTCTTCATTTCATCCAGATGATCCTCAGGTCTGATGTAGATGCTGCAGTTGTCAGTTGTTACTATTTTGGGGACATTGCTAGGATGCTGATGAAAAAGCCCAAATCTTCCAGTCCACTAAAGTTCAATGGGTCCTCCTCCAGTGAAGAGGGGAAGGCAGATGACCAAGGTGCTGTTTTCCTTCCACCCCCCTCAAGCAATTCCTTCTCCATGGTGGCTCTCTCTCCTCTCTGCCATGACACATTCAAATATCTGAACTCCAAACTGGTTTTCTTCTTTATAGATTACCCCATGATATGTGATCAAGTTACTTCATCCAATCTGAATACACTTTCTGTGCAACATCCACTCCATTTCATGTAGCACTTTTCATGGCTATCTACATTGAGCAAAGAATTTATTTTCACTAGTCTCAAGCCTAAGATTAAGTGATTTGATAGAGATGTGTTCTCACTTGATGAAGGTATTAGGTTATAGCATCTTGTCAGTTACTTTAAATGTGTGTGTATGGGAATGATTTGATTGATTTACTCAGCTGTCCCCCCAACTTTTCAGTGACTTCAACATTTATCCTGTCTCCCATGTTAAATACTCCCATGAGGTATTCTTTGATTTCTCCCTCTTCCTCATCTCTTATGTATAATCAGTTAATAAGTCCTGGCTGTTTTATCTCCACAACAATTCTTACATGTGTTCTCTCTTCTCTGTTTCCCCTGCAACCATCCCTTTCCAACAGAAGCTGTCATTATCGTCCATCTGGAACACAGAAATAGCCACCTCCCAAGTGTTGCATCTTCATTTCCTGTCTGTGCCCATTTGTCCTTAAGGCTACTGCCACTTTAAAAGTCCAGCTTCATCTAGATGCCTTCCATGCATATGCCAAGATCAGTTGATTAACCAATATTTATTAAATACCTACTAGGTGCAAATACTGTGCTAGGTGCAGGGAATAGAAACACAAAAGCAAAGTGATTCTTACCATCAAAGAACTTACATTCTCATGTGGAAGCTAACATGCATATTGATATACATAACTGATGTATGACATGGATATAAAGGAGGTATATAAATATTGATATACATAAAAGTAGGTATATAAAATTACTTTGTGGAGGAGGTAGGTAGGTAATAGCAGCTGGGGAGACCAGAAAAGACCTTGCATGGAAGAGCATGTTTAAAGTCTTGATTCCAAGAGGCAAAGTGAGGAGAGGGTGCATTCTAGGAATGGGGGACAACCAGTGGAAAGGCATGGTGAGGGACAAGGACACAAATGTGGTGGGATTGTAGGGTATACGGAGTTGAATAATATGTGATAAGTCTGGAAAGTCAGGATGGGGCCAGATTATGAAAAATTTTAAAAGCCAGACAGTTTATATTTGATTCTAAGACCATTCAAAATTTTTTTTATAAATGTAATTGCAAAGGTATCTTTAAACTTCTGATCATCAATATATAGCAAGGTATAAATAAAGAAAAATGTATTTGCATAGTGTATTTGACATTGTTATTAAGACTGTCCTGTGTGGAACTAGAGGATGATTTCCCTGTAGATGGTGAGGTACTCTAGATATTTCTGTTTGTGGATAATGTCATATTTACTAAAGCAAACCCCATAATAATAAAGGATTCCCTCAGTGAGATGCTTGAATGCTTAAAAAAGATGGACCTAGAAATCCACCTAGGGAAATCCCAGTGAATAAAGAATTCAAATTTCTCAGAGTCTAGCATGCAATTTAATGGATGGGGCAATTCATTTAATCTGTCAATATATGTTATACATGGACAATGAGCTGACTTCAGAATTAAATATGAGGAATGGTAGAATCTGCCTTACAGTTATGACTTTGTGCAGTATTTTCAATGATCGTAAGTTTTTTCCTGACACAAACCCCCAGTTCACTGAGTGAATCAAATTCACTCAGTGGTGTTATATAGTTGTGACTTATTGAACAACCTTACTTATAAAAAATAAAAATTGTGGTTGGCCCAAAAGGCAATGGAGAGATGTTTGGTAGTAGTAAAACAACTGAGGTGTATCCACTGACATAGCATAGGTGTATTGGCCTATGTGGGTCAGTCCTTTAAGCATATGCTGATACTCCCTCCCTGGTTTTGGTCCAGTAGAAAAGTAGATGACTCAACAGTTTTTACTGTGTGATGATGAAAAGTCTCCTAAAATGGTCACAGAACCAGAAGAACTGATGACTCAGGATTTGCTGAGCTGGTACTGAGCAGGTACATAAAGGGGCAGCCTGCCCTACATCACTTTCTCCTTTCTTTGCAGCTGTGAGGAGGCATGATTACTTTGAGCTAAGTTCTAAAGAGCCAGGTGGGGGAAGGGTGCTTGCCTTGCCTTTCACCTAGTTATAGTGGCTGTAAGCACATGGTTAACTCTGTCTCTGAAGTTTGCTCTTTCCTGATCTTAGGTGAAAGAATATTTGAAGGTAGGTAGGTACACATTGTGTCCTATGAATTCAAAATATCCTAAAAGTCCCATTGGAAGTTCCACTGGTGATCACAGACCAAAGAAGCAGCCACCAGAGCTTTTAGTGGCCAATGCCAAAGGAAATAGGTGGAGATGGATGTGGAAAGACAGACACCCAAGGATGGTAATGACTTTAGGGAGTGCGACCCTTCCGGAGAGGTGCCTAAAACAGACTCAGGAAAGGCATTGATCCTGGGATCTAGGATGAGTAGTACCTCCAGCAGAATTAAGCCTAAGAGGAAACTAACAGCCAGCACCTTAGCATACCCATGACTTACCAGTACAGATTCTTGGATCTTTTCTTAAAGGAAAGCAACTTTTAAAGGGTTAGCAATCACTTTAATTAAACATATATAAATATACATATATATGTATATATATATATATGTACTTCAGAAAAAATACAAACAGAAATTACAGAGAAAATAGCATAAAGACCAACAGACAGGGCTTCTGTCTGACCATAAGCAATACATACATACATCACAGATCAACAGACAGATCCAACTGTCTGACCATTACATACATATATAGTTACCAAAGAGAGAAACACCAGCCTTTGGGTTTTCAAAGCCCTGGGGCTCCTTAATGTCTACCTGGAGACTCATCTGGCCAGATCACAGGAACACTCTTCCAATGACTGAGCCCCAAAGCAAAACCTCACCTCACAGTATGTATAGAGCTGGAAGGTATCACAATCCACGTGCTTCAGTGCCTGATTACCAAAAGGTGTGAAAACCTTCAAAGTAAGCAAGCCTCTCCTAAGCAAACTTCCCTTAATGGGCTCCATGTGAGACCTATTAAATGGGTGGGATCTTAAATCCCATTAACATTACTGGAATTTAATGAGGACTGTATGAAGGAAGGAAAAGGATTTCCACAGCTAGGAGTTGGCTTATTTGTTGTCTACATATGCCTCATTACTACTGTACTTTACTCTCCTACTTTCCCCATGATGTTGTTCTGTACTTAGCTGATGTAGACCAGTCCTGTGGTAGCTTAGATCCAATATTTTAACAAAATGAGACATTTGGAGATCAGCTAATAAAACAATATTTACTTGGCCGTAGTAAGAACAAGATAGGCATTGATAAGACTACAAATTGATTCCTCTGAGCAAAACCTCCTTGGCTGAATCCTGACCCAGCTTTGGAGAGTTATTGGAGCTCTTCGAGGCTACTTTGTATTCAAAAGACCAGGAAATGATAACTATAGCCTGAGCTTTTAATTCCCTGAGTCAATGGAAACTTCAGGATGGTCTCAATATCTTTTGAGGAAAAATTAGCCTAATTTGCATGGGGGGAGGAGTTGCCACATATGTTGTATGTAATTGTAGGAGAGTCCATTGCCATATTAGGAGAGAAACTCAACTATTATCCTTACTATGTCATTTCGTTAAGTCCCTTTTCTAAATGCTAATGGACCCTGACTGACTGTTGGGAGCATTCCAATGGAATCTTAGGAACTAAAGTGCTGCACACCTCAGTTTATCCCTAGAACTCTCAGACTGCATAGTAGTCTCCTCCAGGAAAATGACCTGCAAGGGTAGGTGTGGGCTGGGAGAGTGACCCCAGAGGAGGTGTTACACTTACATACAAGAAATAGCATAAAAATATATCACTCAGGCAATGTGTGATCAGAAAAATAGTTGGTCTAGCCATAAAGCAAAAGCAAAGGATAACATTGCTCTCTTTGGATGCCAAACTTTTACAATCCCCCAGGGTACCTCAAGGACATAAAATATGCATCATTTCTTGTCTACTAAAGGACCCCAGTCACTGTCTATAGGATATTCTCAGGCCCTGACAGTTTTTCCTGGCCTTAACTTTCCCACATTAGCTTATCTTGCATAGATGGCTTAATGGAAATGGGGGTGTGTGGGTGGGTGGGTGGGAGGTGGGGAGAGTTACACAGGACAAGAGTAAGTGCCATAATGGCACCTGCAAAACATCAAAAGACTTAGAGCAAGGCTCCTAGCTCATTGGATACATCTTTTATGGAGTAATTATAGGAAGATATGGATATATAAACTTGAGGGCAAAGATTGACTTGCTTTTCCCTTCTTATCCCAAGGACTTAGCATAATGCCAGTACATACTGAGAACTTGATTTATACTTGTTGATTGACTGAAGAATTAACAAGAAACCCGCAAAATTAGAAGGTAGAAATGAATTTTTATCTATACGAGTGGAAAGGGAATACCCAGCTATGTAATCATGGGCTAATTACTGTATCAGGAAAGAACTCATGGAAGGGATAGGGTATGAACTGCACTTTGAAAAATGGGTAAAAATTGGACAAGCAAGCTGGAGGTGAGGAAAAAATAAGCCCTTCCTGAATGGATACTCATGGGACATCATGATCATCTATGAACATATTTAATTGTATTATTATTAATTATTATATATCATATAAAAATATTAATTATTAAATTGTTATTCTACCTGCCAAATATTTTGTCCAAAATATCCACTCTGTTGATCAGGGCATTCTAATCAAAGATCTATTCATGGGGATCAGTGCCTGCCCATGAAACTCCTGCAAGCTTTCAAGGATGGACTTGAATTAAAGCATTTGGCAATAGCTATGCAGTTCTGTGGCTGGACATAACCCAAGCTTGATTGATGAACCTCTGGGGACTTTTATAATTTGTTTACATAATTGATTATGGGGCAGGAACAAGGCTCTAATCTGTACAAAGTACAATGTTTGCCAGGTTCAAAGCAGCTGAGGTAGCAAAAGATAAGTTGCTTTTTTTTTTTTTAAAGGAGCTGTTCTATGGTATAATTTTGGCATCTTTTTGGATACCAATCCAATGCTTTATCATTGTAAGCTAGATGGCTCAGTGGGTAGAGCACTGAGCCTGGAATCTGGAAGAACTGAATTAAAATCTGACCTCAGATACTAGTCCTGTGATCCTAGGCAAGTCATTTAACTGCTGGTTATTTCAGTTTCCTTAACTATAAAATGGTGATAATAGCTCTTACCTCCCAAAGTTGTTGTGAGGCTCGAATGAGATGATATTTGTAAAGAGCTTAGCAGGAGTGGGGAACCTAGGGCCTCAAGGCCACATGTGGCCCTCTAGGTCCTCAAGTGTGTCCCTTTGGCTGAATCCAAGCTTTACAGAACAAATCCCTTTAATAAAAGGATTTGTTCTGTAAAACTTGGACTCGTTCAAAAGGCCATACCCAAGGACCTAGAAGGCTACATGTGGCCTTGAGGCCACAGGTTCCCCAACCCTGGCATAGCACCTGCCACATAGTAGTCCATTAACAAATGCTTGTTGTCTTCCTTTCCTTAAAAAGAATTCAGTCTATCACTTTACTTTGCCAGAGTTTAAACAAGAGATCAATACAAGAGTCATCTTTCTTGTGATAAAGGAGAAATTCAAAAC
This sequence comes from Notamacropus eugenii, assembly GCF_028372415.1. Classification (NCBI taxonomy): domain Eukaryota; kingdom Metazoa; phylum Chordata; class Mammalia; order Diprotodontia; family Macropodidae; genus Notamacropus; species Notamacropus eugenii. The sequence continues at coordinate 441,412,886 of NC_092872.1, read as the reverse complement.
CAGCACAAGTTAATAAAATATCTGGTAAGAAGACAGTCTGAACTATTTTCAAGCATAAAAAAGCATAGCATTTTTTTAAAAAAGGATATAAATCTTACAACTAAAACAAACCCTTAAAACGAGGCTTAAATCCCCAACATTTGTGTTTGGGCAGTAGATAAGTGTAAATAAGGAATGGCAGGGTGAACCAATAGGACAGTCCCAACTAGTCCTAGAATCGCAGCTTTTAGAGCTGTGAGAGACCTCAGAGAGCATCTCCTCTAAACCCCTCATTTTCAAGAGGAAAAAACTGAATCCCGGAGAGAAGTAACTCACTCAAGGTAATACATATCTAGCACAAAGAGGAAAGTAGAATTTTACACCCTGAAATATAGTAGGGTTTTTTCCCTTCTTATAGCACTACAAAACTTCAAATTCAGTATCTGGATCTAATGCAGAACAGTTATCATAGGGGGCATGGTGCCCCTGCCATTTGGAAAATCTGCATAAAATTTTTTGGTCCTTCCTTTGTACCAGAGAAGAAGTCTGAATCATTAAATTATTATTTCTTAAATATAAAATTATTAATTTCGAACAACAATTTTATTATAATTATTATTTAAAATGAATTATTAAATTTATTAAACATATTTATTAAATATATTAAATATTAAACAATAAAATATATCATGTTATACAATACTACATATATATACTTATGTTTTATGCATTTCTGAGCTTCTACACTTTTTCTGTGTTGTCTGCTGGCCTTTGTGTGTTATCTGTAGCTTCCACAAAAGTCCTAAAAAAATCCCATTTAATTTCTTATGCCAGCCTGCAGTATAGCAAAACTGCTATGGAGAAAGCCGAGATGTGGAAGAGATAACTGTAGCTGAATCCTTCACCCCCTCCTGGTCCTTCCACACACACACACCCTCTCCTTTAATGATCCATTTAAATTCTAAAAGGTAAAAATGTTAGAAGGTTAAGACCAGAAGAAACTGCAAGGTCCTGAGATCCTTTTATATGACAGAGTGACTGGAATCCTTAAATAGACACTGAGGTAATCTGTGGAATATTTAAAATTTGATAACCTAGAGAGAAAATAATGGCCCATTCTTATAGGGTTTTACGTCTCTGAAAGTAGTTCTTTATTTCCCTGTGAGGTATGTATTATTGATGCCAATAAAAGATGAGAAAACTGAAGCTCATTGAAGTTCAGGATATTGTCCAAGGCCATTGCATGACTCGTGGACAAGCTGGGGATTTATTATTTAGATCTTCTACCCTAAATCCAGTGGGATTTTCATTACACTCCAATGCTCTGTAGCATGTCCAGTGGCCACACCCCAGTAAAACCATCTCATCAGGTGGACTAAACCAGGTTAAGGGTAACCAACAGGCCTCAAACTCCACTGGTGACTTTGGGGAGATGTCTATCCCAGGCATGTGAAGACTTCCCACTTGCAGAATGGGTGGGTGAGAACAATTTGTTCCAATAGCCATGAAGGTGGCTAAACCAGGCATTGTGGAGCATGTAGAGCTTGGTCAGACAACAAAGACACCAAGGTCATCCCTGCATCCCAGGCCATCACCAGCCCTCTTGACTTTTGTCTTGCCACTGGACTTTGATGACTCTGGAAGAGAGAGTGAGGCTGATGACATTGCACACCTATGTCTCACTTAAATCTAATTCACATGCAAGTTAAGATATCACTAATTATAACATGATATCATTTGTCCTCTTTGAAAATAAAGAACATACAACAACAATTGCTCTCAATATCCCTGTGGAAATATAGCCTCTACCATCAGGAATTTATTATTTCTATGGGTCTGCAACAAATTCACTCGAATAGATAAAAATCAGAGGTCTTGGCAAACTTCTCCCATAACAAAATAATTCCAGGACTTCAGCTAGAATATTTAGGAATGCAAGCTCTGTATATAACAAATTTCAATTCAACAAACAGTCATTAAGGACGTGACTTTCTTCTCTGCTCTGGGGATTAATTTCTTTTTTAGTCATATCTGACTTTTTGTGATCCCATAAGGGATTTTCTAGCAAAGATATTGGAGTGGTTAGCCATTTCCTTCTCTAGCTCATTTTACAGATGAGGAAACTGAGGCGAACAGGGTTAAGTAATTTGCCCAGGTCACACAGCATGTAAGGGTCTGAGGCTGGGTTTAAACTGAGGAAGATGAGTCTTCCTGATTCCATACCTGCCGCTTTATTGATGCACCAACTACTTGTCCTGGTTTTGGGGATACAAGGATGAAATGAGACTGGTTTTTGAACTACAGAATTTTATAATATAATAGAGAAGATAAAGAACATATGCAAATAACTATAATGAAAATTAGATTATAATAAAGGTCAATAAAAGGTCCAGAGTGATAGGAGAGATTTAAGGAGGGCAAGACCACTTCCAAGTAGGTGCACCATTACAGTCTAAAGTACTGAGGATTGTATCTAGTGGAATTATATCTAGCCTGAGCTGTGAAGCAGATATGCTTAATTCTGTCTTTTCCTCCATGACCTTCAAAATAACCTGTAAAATTAGCTCATCTCCCTCACCACATCATGGGAAAAATACAATAATAATTTTAGGACTGGAAGTAGATAGGGACTTTAGAGATCATCCACTCCTAACCTCCATTTTTATTTTTTTCATAATTTTTCTTTTAAAAAATGTATTATAATGAGGAAATCAACAAACACGAACCTTTCCAAATAACAGTGAAATCCAGAAAGATCTTATAAGAAAACCATAATTCTATTACATTGTTTTAAAAAGTATCTATTCAATTTAATGTAGCACTAAAAACATTGTTCTGCCTCTTTTGAACTTCCTTCTACTCTCTTCTATGCATTTTAAAATATTTCATTGACATGCTCTTCTTTTTCTCCCTCCCTCCCTCTTTTCTTTTTTCCTCCCTCCCTCTCCCTTCTTTCCTCCCTCCCTCCCTCCCTCCCTCCCTCCCTTCCTTCCTTCCTTCCTTCCTTCCTTCCTTCCTTCCTTCCTTCCTTCCTTCCTTCCTTCCTTCCTTCCTTCCTTCCTTCCTTCCTTCCCCTCTCTGTCTCCTTGTCTTGATCTCTCTGTCTCTATCTCTGTCTGTATGTGTCTCTCTTTCTTTGTCTCTGTCTCCTTCCTTCCTTCCTCTTTCTTTTTCTTTCTCTGTCTCCCTTTCTTTGTCTCTCTGTCTCTACCTCTGTCTGTGTGTGTCTTTCTTTGTCTCTGTCTCTCTCCTTCCTTCCTTCCTATTGTAGACATTGTGCATATTTTCCTGATTCTACTTCTTTCCCTTTGCATTGGTTCAGATGTCTTCCCATGCCTCTTTGTATTCCCCACATTCATTCCTTCTCATGGCATAGCAATATTACATTACATTAATGTACCACTTTAACCATTCCCCAGTTGGTGGATATTCACTGTCTCCAGTACTTGGCAGTATTTATAAATACTGCAAGAAATATTTCAGAGTGTATTGGGCTTGTCTTTCTATCTCTGATTTCCTTGCAGCTTGTGCCTACAATGAGATCTTTGGATTCAAGTTTAGGGATATTTTAGTCACTTTCTTAGAAAAAAAGTCCAAATTGCTTTCCAGAATGATTGAACCAATGTACAGCTGCAGCAACAGTATATCAGTGTAACTGCTTTTCTTTCCTCAATCCTTCTAACATTGATTATTCCCATCTTCTATCATCCTTGCCAATTTACTAGGTGTCAGGCAAACCTTTGGAGTTATTTTGTTTTGCATTTATCTTATTAATAGGGATTTGGAGCAACCTTTCACATAATTGTTGATAGGTTATTTAGCTCTATCTTTTGACCATTTATCCATTAGGGAATGGCTTGTGGTATATTTTTGTTAGTTATTCATATTACTTAGCTATCAGACATTTAAAGATATGTGATTCAAAGATTTTGTGTTAATAGACATCCTTCTATGCTTATACTAGCAAGATTGATTTGTTACTGAAAATGCTCTTCACTGTCTTAAATTGAAATTGTATATTTTATTTTTTGTGATCATTTCACTCTGTTGTTTGGTTAAGAACTCTATCCCTAGTCATAAACATGAAAGGCTTTTTTTCTGGTTCTCCTCCTCTATTTTTTCCCCCTAGTGTTTAATATTTTATTGTGATATATAGTATAAATTGTTAGTCTCAACAGATGTCATACAAGAATGCACACTCCCCATTGCAGAAATTGTGCATACTGCTTTTCTGGGCTCTGCTTATATCTTTTTGTATAATTCATATAAGTTTTCCCATGCCTCTCTGTATTTCTCATATCCATTGTTCCTTATGACATAGTGATATTCCCTTAATTTATGCACCACAATTTGTTAGCTATTACCAAATTAATAGATATTCACTTTATTTCCCATTATTTGTTACTATAAAAAGCAACGTATTGCTTCGTAGCTAGAGGAGTACTTTTGATCAAATAAGGTATAGAGAAGGCTAAAATAGCTATTTTTATCTACATATTTTTTAAGGTCTTGCATGAATACAAGCAATGTAACTAGAGTAAGGAGAAAAACTGTTAATGTGGGAAAACAAAGAGTTTAATATCCAATATGCACAGGAAACTGATTAATATATAAAACAAGAATCATTCCCCAGAAGATCAATGGTCAATAGATACAAGTTTTCAAAACAAAATAACAAACTACCAACAACTATATTGAAACAATTCTCTAAATCATTGACAAGAGAAATGCTCGTTTAAACAACTTCAAAGTTTTAGAAAACTCAAATCCATAAAATTGGAAAAAGGAAAGAAAAGACACATATAGCCAATGTTGGAGGGCTTATGGGAAGACAAGCATATTAACACACTATTGATGAAGTTGTGAATTGGTCTAACCACTCTGTAAACCACACTGTAAAATGATTTGAAATTTTGGGAGAAACGTCACTGTTCATACTCTTGGACCCAACCATCGTACTACTTGGCATATACCTCAAGGAAGTAAAAAAAGTAGGTCTAGATAAACTCTATGGTTATTTCTCAGCTTTAAATCTGTGACTTTTAACCTATCTAGAACCACGAGGCTGATATTTACGTGCTACAGGAAGGCACCCTACTGGTGGGACAATTGAACATGCATAGCCAAAGTCACTGGTATAGAGTCAAATCATCTAGACTCTGAATGCTTTGGGGGTCAGGCTTTAGATGGGGGATAGCATGGAGGGAGGTGACTAGGAGATGAGCCAAGGCCTCTTATCTGTAGAGTCAAGTTATGTTCTGGCCTGGGCTTCCGTTTTTGATGTGGAATGTTGGGGCATTTACAATATAAGTGTATGCAGCTCAACCCCCTCCCCCACCACACACACACACACACACACACACACACACACACACACACACACACACACACACACACACACACACACATCCCCAAACTGGAATACAGGCAATATTTGTACCATGGATAGGAACCAGTGAGGGTGGGACCAAGGCGTCTTCTTGTAACAACAGTAGCCTGAGTTCAGGATCATTGGAGGAGAGAATCCCATATAAAGTCTGAGAGTGGGAGGAAGCTGTGCAACAAGTTTTCAGCCCCAAGGGAGCTACTGGGGGAGGCTGCACCTCTGAACATGAGGTGACATCATTTAGACTGGGGCTGAGGTATTACTAAGGCAAAGGCTGTGCTGCTTGTTGACAATGCCCCACACCTTAGAGAATCAACAGGCAATAGATTGAAGAATAATCAACAAAATATGGAGAAAGAGCAGGTCCAGGCTGAGGAAGGGCAGTTACAGAAGGAAGTGTATAGGGAGGAGCCACAACACCTGGTGAAGAAAAATAGGCAGTACAGGAAACCTTGGCACAAGAAGATGAATAGGAACCAGGGAATTACACCCAGAACATTGCAGAAGTCACTGGAGTGTGGTGGGTGTGCAGGAGAGGGTCTTAACAGCTCCCCCTGGGCTTCCTGTGATACATTCACCCCTGACTCACCCAGGGGAGACAAACCGAGAGGTGAACCAAGGGCAAGTACAGTGTCAGACTCTCAGAGGCAGCAGCTGAGCCCTTAAACTGAAGAGGGCTTGCCTATGGTGGCTCACTCTTCTCTCCATCCCCTTCCCTCCCCCAACTATAAAGGAGCCACAAGAAACCTCTTGATGCCAGGAATGGTGTGTGTGTGTGTGTGTGTGTGTGTGTGAAATCTTCACATGCTACACACACCGTACAGAAGTTGGAATAAAGCTGGAGAGTCAGTACAGAGCTGGAGAGATTGCCTTAGCTGGAGAGAGAGAGCAGGCATAGCAAGCGAAGGGGAGTGAGTCAGTGTGAGTATGTTGTTAGGGATTAAGAAGTATCAGATGTGTATCCCTGGAAGTTTATGTGTGATTTGTCTGGTGCTAATGCCCAAGGGTTTCTAGTATAAGCCTTAATTTGTAGGTATAAGGGGAGAGAGGATTAAGATGCTGTGATGAGAAAGGTGCCCCCAAGCAGTATTACTGAGACAGCTTTCTCCCTAGTGCCTACCCACAGAGTTTTTTTTGTTTGTTCGTTTTTGTTTTTTTACTTGGGGGCAGTGATAAAGAGCCCTAGTGATTGAATGGTGCAGTTTTTAACCCTCAGTAGTTTCTACACAGAAAAAGGGCTCCTGGAAAATGGATCTGATCCTTCAGATGTGAGTTTGATCACAATAAAAATATTAAGAAGGTATATGAGAACCTCTCTCAGTGGAACCTAGGATAGAATTAGCTTTAGGGGCTTTCATGTCATGCTATTGATTCATAGTGAACTTTCATTTATATATTTATTTTTAGTTTACAACCTTCAGTTCCACAAGCTTTTGAGTTTTAAATTTTCTCCCCCTCCCTCTTTTTCCCCCTCCCTAAGACAGCATGTAGTCTGACGTAGGCTCTACATATACATTCACATTAAACATATTTTCACATTAGTCTTATTGTAAAGAAGAATTATAACCAATGAAATGAACCATGAGAAAGAAGAAAACAAAACAAAACAGAAAAGAGAGAGCAAATAGTATGTTTTGATCTCCATTCAGACTAAGTCTTTCTCTGGATGTGGATAGCCATAGTGAACCAAAGTGGTGCAGAGGATAGAGTGTTGGGTTTGAATCAGAAAAGACTTCAGTTTAAATCCAGCTTTGGACACTGGTAGCATGACCCTGGGCAAGTCATTTAACCTCTGTCTGCCTTGGTTTCCTCCACTGTAAAATGAAAATAATAATAGCACTTATTAATTCCCAGGGTTGTGAGGATCAGATGAGATAACATTTGAAAAGTGCTTAATGTGCCTGGCACTTAGTAGGCACTCAGTAAGTGCTTATTCCCTGTCCCTTCTAATACAGTGAAATCCTCAGATCTTTCCCCCTTTTTAAACTTGGGATGCATTGTCTAAATCAAATCTCATTCGTGTTATACTTGTAGGATAGGGATAACAAACTGGATTTCATTGGTAATGAAAGCTCTGGGGGAGGAAACGCCCTCTACCACTGCAGGTTGAGCACCTTCTCTGAAATTGATAGTCTTGGGGGAGCTGCCTAGAGCACTGAGAGGAGAAGTCATGCCTTGGGTCATGATGTGTCAGAGGGAACTCAAGTCTTTTGGCTTCAATACTGATGCTCACTGTTAGAAGTATTTAAAGAGCTTTCTTCTTAGTTCAACTGAAAATACTGGTTAAAAAATTTCTCTGGCCTAAAAACCCTTCTGGACTTTTCCCTCTTTGTAGGCAAATATGTAAAAGGTACAGAGCAAAGGCTAAAACGGATGGAGGGCACTAAGCAAACTTAACTCCCATCTAGGTAAGATTGCTGCCCCTCTACCCCACTGGAGTCATCAGCAGCAACACACACTTAAAGGTAGAGTTCCATTTTTCATTCAAGGATTGAAGAATTTCATTCCCTGAGGGGAATGATTAAGGAAGGAATTCTGTAGTTCCAGTCATTTTAGTAAATTAATTATTGTTCCAGAATGTTAACCCCAAACCTTTTGAGGTTATTATCTCATTTGAGATAAATTACAATTATTATCTCATTTGAGATAAAGCACTTAGCACAGTGCTTGGCATATAGTAAACATTATAGAAATGCTAGCCATTATTAGCTCTTACTAATCTTATCTCACCATCTTCAGTCCTACCCATTGTCCTAGCCTAGTAAGGTTTGCTTTCTTTTTGGATTCCGGCTCTAAGGTTCAAGTAAGTATTATTAACTGCCTCTCCCAACTTCACTTAATTATCAGATTTGACAAGCATGCCTTCTATGGCCTCAAGTCATTCTTATGAAGAGTTCCTGGGCAGTGCCAGCTTCTTGGTTAAGGACAGGACAGTACCAGACTACTAAAGCCATAACACAAAGAAGCAAAAACTGAAATTTTCCCTCCCCTATTACCTGTTACTCTGGGAATGAAGACAAGGGTGACTACTTTTCTTACATCTTTATATCCTTTCCCTTTCTGGGGAATCCAGGCCGTTAGGGTAGTTCTATAAGACCAGAGACCTGGTTCTCGAAGAGGACCAAAATGGCATCACTATGTTAGAGTCAAGTTACAGTGTCTGACTATGGCTGATCAGACCAATATGAGTTTGGAATGCTCTACCACAGTTCAGGCACAAATAGTCTGTGTGAACATTTGGGGTGGATCCGCTAAATTTGTGCATCTTGTATTTCTTTTGAGTTTCTTCAGTTCTGCTTTGCTTATAGAGCACAGTACCTTCTTTGATGGGGGCACATCATGCTGGACAATCCTGTGCCAGTGTCTCCCATGTCTCACAATCAATTCCAAAGTTCTTCAGAGACCTATGTGCAACCCTCAGATAAAAGTGGGACTGACTAGAGTCTGTATGTGTGTGAGGGGCAGGGCAGGGGAGGAGTACCTCTTTAACAACTTCAAGCTTCTTTTCTAAGGGAAGTCCAATCACAGAGTGGTGCTATGAGTCTGGGGGACTGAATAGGGCCCTGGAATGAAGATAAGACTTCTTGGAGAGGAAGAAGAATTATATTGTTTAGGGGCTACAGTCTTCAAAGCATTTTATGCAGTCTATCATGTATCCAACATTCATTGACTGCTATGATTCATTTTGAATGCTACATGGGAGCTGGGACCTTTCTCCCCATATTTGTGGACACTTGTATGTGAATTATGTGTTATATTCTGATAGCTCCCAGTGGGAACTCCAGGTGGAAGCACAATGGATCAAAGAGAAATGATTTGAGGAACTACTCCAAGACTGTGCCTATCCCAAATAGTGCTGGACCATAGGATACACTAGGACAAATGCTGAGTTAGTGGTGCCATCTCAGTGGTGCTTTGAAATCTGCTCTGTGTGAGGAAGTAATTTGGTGAGCTAGGTATTAGTGTCCCATTCCTCCATGCAGTGATTCCATGAGGAGGAGGGCAGTGATAAAAGACTGTTGACCAAGTTTAATGTCCTCCCAATTGTTTGAGGAAGGCAGTTCTGTTCTTAACCTAGGTCCTTTAGTGAAGAGAGTGCCAGGGGATGAAGTGGGAGCTTAGGGAACCTCAAGGCATAGAATATATATGTGTGATTCTGATTCATGGGAAATGCTAAAGATTATGGAGGGTAGGAAACTTACTGAGCTCAAATTAGGATCATAAGATCGTAGACCTGTTGTTATTCAGTCATTTTCCAGTTGTGTCTGACTCTTTGTGACCCCATTTGACATTTTCTTGGCAAAGATACTAGAGTGGTTTGTCATTTCCTTCTCCATCTCATTTTACAGATAAGGAAACTGAGACATGCAGGGTTAAGTGATTTGCCCAGGGTCACACAACTAGGAAGTGTCTGAGGCCAGATTTGAATTCAGGAAGAGGAGTCTTCCTGACTCCAGAGCTGGCCCTCTCCACTGTGCCACCTTGCTGCCCCTCGGACTGGATAGAAACCACTATTTCTACATTTCTATATTTGAAAAAGCCATTGAGTTGAATCCACTCATTTTACAAGTGAGGGAGCTGGGGCAGGATTTGAACCTGGATCCTATGACTCCAGAGTCAGTGCTCTTCCCCCATAGTTAGGACTGAATTAAATCTACTTAAGCAGAGCGTTTTATTCTATCCACAGGAGTTGTTGCTATTCACCCCACCTGCAAAGGTTCTGTGAAATTGTTTCCATACCTTCTGAATCACAGTAATTGTATTTATTCCTTCCTCTGTTGCCTATGTTGGCACACTGTGTCTGGGGAAAAGACTGGATCAATGAAAAATGTGATCTCCTGGTCTCTGTCTCCTAGAAAAAACCATGCTCACATTTCTTTCATTAATACAGATATGTACCTGGGTTCCTTCTATTTGAGAGATTTTCAAACAGGAGACAATGTATTTTTAGGTGTGATGAATGAAGGACTGGATTTGGAGTTATAAAAATCTGACTCAGACTTTTACTGAGTCACTTAAATTTCTCTCAGCCTCAGTTTCCTCATCTGTAAAATGGAGATATTACCTACAGTACTTACTTCACAGGGTTTGGGGAACGGTTAAATGAAATAATACCTCAAAAAGCAAATACTATGCAGGATATAATATAGTTTTAAGTTTTAATAGATTAAAGCTGCACCAAAACTTTTGGGACAATTTACAGATGAGTGAGTAATTTGCTATAACACTAGACCATCCTCAGCCTTCCCCTGCATCCTCTTGTTTCTGATACTGGCTCATATTCTTATTGGATGCAAGACTCATTCTTCATTTGGCACAAGTGGGTCAATACCACTAACTCTAAGGATGTTAGATAAAGAATAAAAAAAATGTTCAAGTCTACCTGTGAACTTCAAGTCTTTATAGTTTTTTTAAATAGCACTTTGAAACATGTGTTGAAAACCTCTGAGGAAGCTCTCTTTCCTGTCCTGCCTTTGTCACAAGAATTCTCCATTTGGTGGTGTGAACAATAAATTCCCCTTTCTCAAAAAGAGACATGAAAAATAAATAATAAATAAATAAATCCAATAAATAAATCAGAAATCTTAAAGAAAGTTCTTCACCAACCAGCCTGAATAGAGAGGTTTTCCACATAATCTAATATAGGTGTTGTCATGGCTTTTGTTAGTAGCTTTCTTAAAACTGGGTTAAAATATCTAATTAATGAAGTATCATGATTCCAGAGTGTATGATCTCTAATGAGAAATTTTTGAGGAACATTCACAATACTTGAGTCTTGGCAGTGATAAATGCAACCAATGTTTTGGTGGCACCTCTTGGATGGTGCCATAATCCTTTATGAGCTGATGGACAGCCACTTGAACAATATTTCATGGACAGATTATCGTTTTCTTACATATATATATTTTGAGATCTCATGGATCTCTGTACGCATGTTGTAGGATGTCAACCCCAGCAACTATGATAAAATGTTATGTTGTGGATTAAAAGCAAAAGCAGGAAACAAACAGTTTTCAAATTCGAGAATTCCACTATCTGGTTGGACCACCATGACTTTACCCACTATTGCTTTCCAGTAGGAGTAATCCACAGATAGCACAATTTCATTAATGTCAAGCAGCAGTACAAATTTGCTTCCATGTATGTTGCAGTAGATGCAGTCACTGAGGGCAATCAGGTGTCCATAGTGGCCAATGTCTCCTTCCAAGCTGTCCTTCAAGGATGTCTGGTTTGTTATCTTGCAGATGGACTCAAACAATGAGCATTTCTTAATTATAAGGAAGGAAAGAGGGGGTCATAGCTAGCCCTCATTTCCAAACTTCCAACCAATCATATTGCTTCAGATCTGTAACCAGTCATATTGTTCCCTGGACCTCAGTTATGCCATCACATCACCTACCCCATTCTATTCTATACTCCCCAAAACCTTATAAAAGAAAATTGTTCTTCTCATTTGGGGTCTCAGTTTACTGAGAAAGCTGGGATCCTATGTATTGGTAGATCAACACTTTACCAATAAATTGACTGTGCTTAGAATTTTTGTGCCTTGGTTTATCTTATTTTAATTGTTACACATCCAAATCACTGGCAAAAATATGGAACAGAGCATGACCAAAGGCTGAATCCACAGACAACCACTAAGAAGCCTTCCCCACCCCACCCAGATTAACATGAATTCGTTAATCAGTGCCATATGGGTGTAGTCATTCATCTGAATCTGATTAACTGTACTATCTTCCAGGTCACACTTCTCTATGTTGCCTAAGAGGAAATCATGAGAAACGTTTTCAAATAACATTTCTGAAATCTAGACTTGTGATGTCTCTGGTCTACCAGTCCTGGCAGCTCTGTCAAAAAAAAAAAAAAGAAAGAAATAAAACAAAAGAGAAAGGAAAAAGAAAATGAAGCTATTTGGGTATGATCTGTCTTTTAGGAATCTAGAGTGAGTGAATGATGATAGCTCTCCTAAGTGCTTACAAACTGTAATTCATTACTGAATTTTGCCAGCAGTTGAAATCAAGCTCACCAAACTGTAGTTTAAAGAATCAACTTTACCTTCCTCCCTTCCTCCTTTATAAAAACTGGAATATTTGTGTGCCTCTGATGATGTTGTGCCTCTTCATTTCCCGCACTTTTTCAAATGTCACAAACACAAAACTCAGTAATCATGTCCCCTAGGTGGTTCATCAGATACAATGCTGGACCTGGAGTCAGGAAGACTCTTCTTCTTGAGTTCAAATCTGGCCTCAGACACTTACTCGCTAGGTTACCCCAGGCAAGTCATTTAACCCTTTTTATCTGAGTTTCTTCAACTGTAAAGTGAGCTGGAGAAGGAAATGGCAAACTACTCCAGTATCAGCCAAGAAAACTCCAAATGGGGTCATGGAGAGTTGGGCATGACTGAATGACTAAACAACAGCAATCATGTCCACAAATTCTTTCTGGAATTTAGGACATAATCCATCTGGATCAAGTGGCTCAAATGTATTGAGAACATTAATTATCCCTATTTCATTTTAATTTCTATTTCCTGCTAACTATTTTTGCTCTCTATCGTTTGCAGTCTGAAGAGCGTTCTCCTTGGCAGGGAAAACAAAAGCAAAGTTGTTGAGTTGGGGCTATTTTCATCAACTCATCCACCCTAAGCAGGCAGCCTGGGTTTCTTGTTCTTCTTCTTGTCTTGAATATAGTGAGGTTAAGAAAAAAAAAAAAAGCTCTTTTTATTGTCCTCAGCACTAAAGCCATAGAATTACTGATGGCAGGAGTAAGCAGCAGAAAAACCCATTTCAGAACACAGTATTTGTTCCCTATCCATCACCCTTCTTATCCAATCTGTTCCCAAGTCCTTATGAGTCAGCTTCTGTATTATCATTCCCATCCATACCTTTCTCCAAAGTCTCATGTTCTCTCAACATGTTAGAGGTCCTCATGAATACAACTGGGTTGTGGGAATAGTTTCCTTATGTCTGTCTCTGCCTTCACTCTCTCCCCTTTCCAAGTTGTCTCTTCTGCCACTGCCAGACTAATCTTTCATTTGCATACACCTGGTCATGACTCTTCTAATAAAAAACCTTCCATGACTTCCTACTGCCTATCTTTTTCTTTTTACACTTTCTTTTTGATTTTCAACTAAAACACCACGAGAAGTGTTTTGAGACACAGAGAACACACTCAAAAAAGGTTCTTCATGAAATCATAAATCTCCATTTCACAATGTTTGCTTTTACAATGCACATCTATGTAATATATTCTACATGTTACTTTCTAAACTGTCCTGCTTGTCTGTGCTTTCCTTGTGTTTTCTTCTGTGCATTTTAAAAACGTTTCTATAACCCTCTTTATTTTGCCATTGTTATTGCACACCTCTCTCCTCCTTTGATCCATACTCCTCCCCCCTCCATTAACTGAAAGAGAGGAGGAAAGTCTCTGGTAACAAATAAGTGTAGTCTAATAAATGAATCCACACAGTAACCACATCCAGAAATGCATATCTGCACCTTGTATTGATCATCTCTCTGTCAGGAGGCAAGTAACAAGCTTTACCATAAGTCCTCTGTTGACATGGTTGTTCATTGAAACGATCAATTCTTAAGTCTTTCAAAATTGTTTTTCTTTACAAAGTTGTTGCACTTATATAAACTATTCTGGTTTTCCTCAACTCACTCTGTATCAGTCCCTAGCACCTATAATTCTCTGAAATTGTCTCTCTCATTTTCCAGATCTTTGGACACCAAAGAAAGATGGAACTCTTGAGCTGAAAAACTGACAGGGAGTTCTTGCTGTAGAGAAGGCAGTTGTTAGAGATTGTGTGTACTCCAGAAAGCCATTAAAAGACATAATGTTTAGCTCACTTTCCATCTCTTCCATTGTTACATCTGCTTCACATTGAGAAGAGATGCAAAGAAAATGACTGTGTCATTTTCCTTGAGGCCAGTCTGCTGAGACATCAAACCATGAGTTGGAGTCAATCCCCACAGCTAGCAAAGGCAGGAACATGGTAAGCTGCACGTTTCTTATTAGTGATTGCTAATCAGTGAGTTTAACCACCATTCACATTCTGTTCACACCGTTTTTACATTCCTCTTCATCCTGGAACCTTCAAAAGATCTACTTTGAATGGGATTACTACAGCAGTCTATCAGAAGGGAATTTATTCTTCAGATTGTAGCTCTGGTAATAAGAGTAATATTATCCCTAGACTGTTATTAGACCTTTAAATTCTATTGGTCTGTTGAAGAGCTTTGTTGTATGACTTTCATATTTCACTGGTGGTTGGTCTATATCATTGTTTATCATCTTGTGCCAATGGTTTTTGAACATTTCAGATAAAAAGCATTGACTAGGATGTATAATCACTTAAATTAAGGGAGTTAATGAATTAGACCTATGATTTCACTAATACAGAGAACTCAGAGAGGAAACTCCCTTTACCAATTCAGGTCAGCATTTTCTCTGAAATTTTTTTCCTTAGAGATTTGCCTAGAAGACTGATGTGTTAAAAGACAAACAGCCAGCAGGAAATGGAACTTGAGCCCAAAGGCTGGCTCCCTACCTAGTATTGTTTAAATTCACTTCCTGGAAATCATAATTTCAATTTAATTTTTCTTTACCTTTTATATGAGGTATATTCTTCCAAATTCTTAAGTCTCTTTCTTTCCCTCTCTCTCTCTTTTGAAAATATATGAGATGGATTTGTAAAAATTAACAGAGGGATTTTTCTCTGTTTGTCTCTGCTTATTGGATGATTATTGTTAGTTTGAGTAGCCCCAGAAAAGTAAGGGACTTGTAGGTAACTCTCAGAATACACCCACATCTTGGAAGCAGAAAGACATATTATGAGATGAAGTATATTCTTTTTATTGTTTTTTAAAAAAGAAACCTACCCCAAGAAATCTGTGTATTCTCTGGGTTTTAAATCTTCAGGATTAGTGGAATTTCTGACTGCAGAGTGGGTTGGGGGGAGAGATTCTGATTTTAAAATAAAAGGGCAAGAGGGGAAAGGATGAGACATTTTTAGTGACAGTCATCTCTGGGGTTCATTCTTGCTTTAGCATATAATAACACATAAATCTTATTCATTGACTTTAATTATTGGGGCTGGAATTTTGACAAACAACTTTAAAATTAAATGAGGACTTTGAGTCATTACTTTATTCTTCAGTAAGCATATTGTCACACATGTTAAAACCTGCTTTGAAACCATCCCTCCTTGCTCTGCCTCTCCCACTGGACTTTTTGATTGAATGCCATGCATTATATATTTCCCTTTCTCAGCAGAATTTTTAAAACGGTAAGAGGACCTGAAAAACACCGTAAACTCTTAAAAATATTGCTCAGTACTCATGGCCAAAGAACCCTTATCAAGTCTTCACCTGCTCTCAGCAGAGTGACAAGATTGAACAGTTAGTCTAACATATGGAAATTGCTTGGGAGCTGGGAGGAAGAATTCAGCCTGCATTTAAGCTAGCATTTTGGAGTGAAATAATAAATACAAGCCTTTCATTTGGAGTCATCTATTCCATACTCCCAAAAAAGATGATCTATTTTCAAGATTTATCAGTAGGAAGGACTCTATACAGACTTACTGGTTAAAGTTTGATAATATCTCCTTTATCAGATTAGACTCAAAGGGGCCACTTAGTATGGCCTGTTGGGCTTTCCTAATTATGTGGGATAATTAAATATTTTTAAAGTATTTGAATGTTAAATACAACTTGAAATGGAGAAAAATTAAGTTAGGTGAATCTGTTTGCAATCACACACACTTATCTTTGTCTAAAACAGATTATCACCACTCTAATTTGTGAAAATTAGGACTGTTTGAAGTATTCATTTGGAGAAAAAATTTTGGCAAGCAAATTAATACCATTCACCTATTTCTACTAGTGGATATCTAATCAATTTAGGAAAATATGCTTCTTTTAAGGATTTGCTACCTCTTTGCTCAAAAGTTTTAATAGTTAATTACAAAAGCCCTTCATCTCTTCATTAGTGTAAATCTGATAAAGCCATAGGAAGATTTTTCCTTTACAGCTACTGCCTATATTTAAAAGTAAGAACAATCCATTTATTTATCATGGTTTATCCAGCCTAACCTCAAATCACTCCCAATTATTGAGTTATGTGTATATGTAGGTGTTTAATTGAAAGACTTTAAAACTGTTTAGTAGTGGAAAAGAAAATCTGGAACAATGGCTCAAAAGATTCTTTGTAAACTCTCTTTTATAATTGTGTTTGTCCTTCATTGCCGAAGAAGACCATGCCATCAGAGAAATGATGACATGACTTGCACTCGACTTTGTTTTGAGTGAGGGAGGGCTGTGCAGGTCACCAGCCTCACTTTTCCTCCACAGCCATCTGAATCCAGTGACCAGATATTCATCAGGATGACTGGAGATGACTAGGATGCACTGGGAGACCTTGGGTCCTTTAGGCCAAGGTCTTTGCAGGTACTCACTTAGGGTGAGGCAACACCCATTCATTGAATAGGCCTGTTTAAGAAGTAGCCAGGGCATAGCCCCTTTAATGAGGCCAAGAAAAAGAAAGAGATCAGGCTGGGAGGGAAAAAGCAACAGTTACTGTTGATAATCACTCTAAAGTTTAGAAGGGTCTAGAGGAGCTCTTAGGCAGGGGCTCACTGGTGTCCCAGCTTCAGAGTGCAGTAGGTTTAAGGTTTCGGGAGAGAAGAGGAGAGGACAGGACAGGACAGAGGAGAGAGGAGAGGAGAGGGGAGGGGAAAGGAAGGGAGGAGAGGGGAGAGGAAAGGAGCCAGTAAAACCCAAGTCAACTGGGTATCTTTTGACCATCCAAAAAAATGGGGACCCAGCTAACTGGGTAGCTCAACTCCTCTCTTTTATAATAAAGACAAACTGAAAGAAGAACTAATTAAAAAAGAAATATTGATTCCCAGGACTTATTCCCCTCAATGGTTACATTTTTACCAATTAGTGAAAATTTAGGAAAGTTCTTCCATCAAAATGTATGTGGATAAGGCTTTATTCCTCAGTACTGCCACTCTAAGCCCAAGGAGAACCTTCTTTCCCTGAATGAGTTTCTCAGGATACTTTTTTCTGAAGTTCCTCAAAAATTGACCGTATAGTCCAGGTAGCTTTCACTATTGCCTTTGTCTGGTTATTATTGTGGGTCACTTCCTTTGGCTTTGCTGAGGCCTTATTCCAAAGCTTGGGCTTCATTTAACTTGGAATGATAAGGGTAATACCTATATCCCATTCTGTGGGAATAACTTTTGTATAACTTGGTTAACCTTTTTTACTAAAGATGGACCAAAATGCCAGATTGTGTGATCCCTAACAAGAAGTTTTTGAGGAATGTCCCTAGGGTTAATATATCTACAGTGGTAAAAGAAAGCTATGTCTGGGGAAACATGAAATTGAGGACCAAAGCTTCTAAGTACCCTGTGGACAGAAATTTGAATAACATTGAAGGGAGAGACCATCATTTTCTTTGGCTTATGCTTCCAAGGTTGGTAGGCTTCTCTGTACACATGCTGCAAGATGTCCACTCCAGGGTGAACTCTCCATGATGAAATGTTATATTTGGAATTGGAAGTAAAAATGGAAGTTGGAAAGACAAAATTTTCAAACAGGAAGGTCCCATTATGTTGACCTCTTGCTTTTACTGTTCTCATCATGGTGGTCCAGTTGGAAAAGCCAACAGGCAGCAAGATTTCATCAATGTCATTCAGCAACACAAACTTACTCCTTGGCATGTTTCGGTAGAGGCAGTCATTGAGGGCAGTCAGCTGTCCATGATAACCAATGTCTCCTTTCCCTTTAGAAAAATGCGAGGCAGGTGAAACATTGAGGTAGGACGTTATAGGCCAGGGAATTGTTTGTACTGTTCCTTCATCAATGTAATATGCCAGGACTTTTTCCATCAGTTGGCTACAGTTGGTTTTATAGATCATGACTGTCTGAACCCCAAGAATTTTATACATCTCAATGCTTTGTATAAACTGTAAAACATTATTATAATTTCCAAACAGAGGGGAGATGCACACAGTGAATTCAGAAGATGGGTTCCAAGTTTCTCGGTTTCTTATTTCAAACCATGGCATCTGGTTGATGTTTCCTTGCTTGGCCCAGTGAATTGACACATACTGGGCATTACAGTTCTGAGGAAGTTCACAAAGCAGATTAGCAGCACCATAAGGGTACCCAAACCTATCCTTGAGAACATCTATCCCTGCTCTGATAATAGAAATATTTCCAGAGGATTGGCAGCAGAACCAGCAGTAAAGCTCTTTTACATCTTTGTGATGAATGATGCTGATCACTCGGGTGAGGTTTATAAACCTTCGATCAAAATAAGGTGCAATAATAAGAGTTTTGGTATTTTCTAATGGGGTAATTGTTCCTCTGGCAATCTGCCCTCTGCACATAGCCAAAGATAACTTTATTCTTCTTAATTCATTCTCCATTGTCTTCAACCAATACAGTGATACCAACCACAAGATCAAAGTGAAAACTGTAACCACAAAAAAAGTCCTTAGAAAATAAATGTTTGGCATTTTGCCTTCAAAGATTGGTATATTTCACTGCATTTGGTGCCTGAAGGTAACAAAATATAGATGGAAGTATATTTTTGCTGAATGGTATGAATCTTTGATTTAGATGCCATTCCCTTCATCTCTCTTCCCCACTCCTGCCTTTATCATACCTTTCCTCCCCACTGATAATATTCCTGAAACTACATGGAAATATAAGAGTAGCTGAGCTCTTTGTTTACATCACTAATCATCACTAATGGAAGCAACAAATTATAACCCTCCTCTTTAAAAAAAAAAGCAGTCTTCAAGTTTGCTAGATAGGAATCTACCAGAGTTATCCAGATCACCCCCCAGGTGGCTGCTGTTGTTGCTCATGTGCCTATTGTTTCTGTCCCTAGGACTCCCATATAATACATTTCTGGGAGTTAATCACAGAATTGTAGAATCCTGGAACTGGAAGAGATCACAAAGATCATCTAATCCAATCTAATTTAATCCACATGAAGCAGAAATCCCACCTATTACATCCTTGACATCATCCTTTCTCTATACCTGTGTCCCATTCTTCATCTTGTATCATATAGCATCCCTGCGTATCTGCTGGTGCTGCTTCTTTCTGCCTTGGATCCCACAGTCTCATGGCCCATAATCCTTGTCTCTGCTTTCCTCCTGTATTTCTTTACATATTACATGTCTAGTAGCAACCCAGGTCACTCCCTGTATTCTATGTTCCTCCCTAAAACTCATGTCTAAATTTATGGCCTGTGACTCATGTTCCTACTTAATCCCACATCATTGCTTGTATTCTTTGTCTCCACCTGTATCCTGTGTCCTTGACTATCCTAAAAAGAAAATGACTTGTGTTTTTGGGCTCCAGGACTGAGGATAGGTTTGGGTCCTTAACCTGGAGTTTAGGATTAGAACTGTGTCGTTGCCTATGCCCAATGTCTCTACCTGTTTTCTGTATCTCTTCTTGTATTCCCCTTCCCCTCTTAACTTGTCTTCTGTGTATCTGCATCTGTTCTGTGTCTATTCCTCTGCTCCAAAAACCTGCCACTGTCCTATGTTTCTGCCTGTGCTCTGTGTCTCTGCGTATGAAAAGAACCTCTGATTGTGTTCATATCTCTCTGACTTTCTTACATCTCCCATCAACCCCTCCCTCTCTGGCCACTGACTTCCTTGGGCCAAGCCCTGCTGATAATTTAATTGTTCAATGTCCTCTCTGTTCTGCTCTGGGACCTAGCTGCCCAAGCACCTGAGATGGAATGCCCCTCACCTCTCCATCGCTGAGATCAGAACTTCTCCAGGCCTCTCTCTGGATCCAATGTTGACTGTTGCCAGGCAACTATGGGGAAATGGGCCCTCTAGGATCAAGCTTCTCTCAATGCCCTTCAAGAAGGTTCTCTCTAGGACCCAGCTGCTCTCAGTACCCTCTGCATAAAGGCCTCATTCTAGGTCAAAAGGAAATGACTACTTTGTTCTGGGACTGAGATTCAGGGCTCCAGGACTGAAAATAATGTCTTTAATCTGGAATTTAGAGGTGAATTTAATAATTAGGGATTGGAGAACCAACTTCCAGGATGGATTGAGTTTCACTTAATTTTTTTTGTTTGTTTTTTTCTTTTAATCAATTTATTCATTTTTAGTTTTCAACCTTTATTTCCACATTATTTCGAGTTCCAAATTTTCTCCCCATCTCTCCCCTCTCCCCATCCCAAAACACTGTGCATTCTGATTACCCCTTGCCCCAATCTGCCCTCCCTTTTATCACACCCCTCCCTTCCCTTATCCCCATCTTCTCTCTTTTCTTGTAGGGCAAGATAGATTTCTATACCCCATTACCTGTATTTCTTATTTCCCAGTTACATGCAAAAACAATTCTCAACATTCATTCCTAAAACTTTGAGTTTCAACTTCTCTCCCTTCCTCCCCCCCACTCATCCCACTGAGAAGGCAAGAAATTCAATATAGGCTATATATGTGTAGTTATGCAAAAGACTTCCATAATAGTCATGTTGTGAAAGACTAACTATATTTCTCTCCATCCTATCCTGCCCCCCTGTTTGTTCTATTCTCTTTTTTGACCTTATCCCTCCCTAAAGTGTTTACTCTAATTGCTCTTTCCTCCCATTTGCCCTCCCTTCTATCATCCCCCCCACCCAACTTCTCCCCTTCTCCCCCACTTTCCTGTAATGTAAGATAGGTTTTCATACCAAATTGAGAGTGCATGTTATTCCCTCCTTAAGCCAAATGTCATGAGAGTAAGCTTGACTTTTTCACTCTCACCTCCCCCATTTTCCCCTCCATTGCCTCTTTTTTTTGACTCTTTTATGAGAGATAATGTGCCCCATTCCATTTCTCCCTTTCCCCTCCCAATATATTCCTCTCTCACCCCTTAATTTTAAATATTTATATTTTTTAGATATCATCCCTTCCTATTCAACTCACCCTGTGCCCTCTGTCTATATATATGTGTATAATCCCTCCAGCTACTCAAATACTGAGAAAAGTTTCAAGAGTTACAAATATTATCTTTCCATTTAGGAATACAAACAGTTCAACTTTAGTAAATCCCTTATGATTTCTCTTTCCTGTTTACCTTTTCATGATTCTCTTGATTCTTGTGTTTGAAAGTCAGATTTTTCATTTAGCTCTGGTCTTTTCATCAAAAATGCTTGAAAGTCCTCTGTTTCATTCAATGACCATTTTTTTCCCTGAAGTATTATATGCAGTTTTGCTGTTTTGCTGAGTAGCTGATTCTTGGTTTTAATCCCAGTTCCTTTGACTTCTGGAATATCATATTCCAAGCCCTTTGATCCCTTAATGTAGAAGATGCTAGATCTTGTGTTATCCTGATTGTATTTCCACAATACTCTATTGTTTCTTTCTGGCTGCTTGCAATATATTCTCCTTGATCTGAGAACTCTCGAATTTGGCTACAATATTCCTAGGAGTTTTTCTTTTGGGATCTCTTTCAGGAGGTGGTTGGTGAATTCTTTCAATATTTATTTTATCCTCTGGTTCTAGAATATCAGGGCAGTTTTACTTGATAATTTCATGAAAGATAATATCTAGGCTCTTTTTTTGATTATAGATTTCAAGCAGTCCTATAATTTTTAAATTGTCTCTTTTGGATCTATTTTCCAGGTCAGTTGTTTTTCCAATGAGATATTTCACATTGTCTTCTATATTTTCCTTCTTTTGGTTTTGTTTTGTAATTTCTTGGCTTCTCATAAAGTCATTAGCTTCCATCTGCTCCATCCTAATTTTTAAAGAACTATTTTCTTCAGTGAGCTTTTGGAACCTCCTTTTCCATTTGGCTAATTCTGCTTTGTAAAGCATTCTTTCCCTCATTGACTTTTTGGATGTCTTTTGCCATTTGAGTTAGTCTATTTTTAAAGCTGCTATTTTCTTCAGATTTTTTTTTGAGTCTTCTTTAGCAAGCTGTTGACTTGCTTTTCATGGTTTTTTTGCATTGCTCCCATTTCTCTTCCCAATTTTTCCTCCACCTCTGTTACTTGATTTTAGAAATCCTTTTTGAGTTCTTCTATGGCCTAAGATCATTGCATATTTATTTTGGAGGTTTTGGATGCAGAAGCCTTGACTTTGATGTCTTCCTCTGATGGTATAACTTTGTTCTTCCTCACTGAAAGGATGGAAGAAAATACCTGTTCACCAAGAAAGTAACCTTCTATAGTCTTATTTTTTCCATTTTTTTTTTTTTGGCATTTTCCAAGCCAATTACTTGACTTTTGAGTTCTTTGTCAAGTGGAGGGTATACCTGTAAGTTCTCAGTTCCTCCAAAGTAGTACAATCAAGGGAGAGGAGTTTACTCCTCTCTTACTCCTTTCTTGGCCTGCGCTCTGGTCTGGGAGCAAGAACAAGCTTTTGTGCCCAGGATTTGTGGGTAGAATTCCCTCTCCTGAGCCTCCACCAGCTCCATCATGCCAGCCAGCACTCCTCCTCACCCCAGGACCTACACTCAAGACTGAGATCCAGATTAGCCACTCAATTTCCCCAGGATCTTTAGGCCAGAGCTCCAAAAATGGACACTGCTGCTGTTGCTGCCTGGGGCTGGGGTT
Organism: Notamacropus eugenii; assembly: GCF_028372415.1. NCBI lineage: Eukaryota > Metazoa > Chordata > Mammalia > Diprotodontia > Macropodidae > Notamacropus > Notamacropus eugenii. The sequence continues at coordinate 441,389,929 of NC_092872.1, read as the reverse complement.
AGAGTGGATCCTGCTCACTTCTCACCTAGGTGGAAGAGCTTTCTCGCTGACCTTTGAAGCTGTCTTTGGCATTTGTGGGGTGAAAGATCTGGGAACTGCAGCTGCTACCTGGGTCCACACCCTGAAGCCTGTCCCAGTCCTATCCATGCTGTGCAGTGTGGCTAAGGCTAGGTTGCACTCTGCTCCAAGTCTGGTGTGTTAGACCTTTCCTATTGGCCTTCCAGGCTGTCTTGGGCTGGAAATCTCTTTCACTGTGTCGTTTTGTGGCTTCTGCTGCTCTAGAATTTGTTTAGAGTCATTTTTTTACAGGTATTTTATAGGCTGTGAGGGGAGAGCTTCTACAGGTCTGTCCTTTTACTCCACCATCTTGGCTCCACCATTAAGTTTCACTTTAACAAGTGAAGGTTAGATTGGTGGGATCTTTTCTGAAAGAGAGCTAGAGAAGGGTACCTACAAAAATCTGAATTATAGGAAGATTTTGCAAAATCCAGTGTAATATCACCATAATATCATAAGGATTTTTCTAAATACACAGACAGATAGTCAGGTAGTGCAGTGGATAGAGTGCCTAGAGTCAGGAATACCTGAATTCCAACCCAGCCTTAGACACTTAGTAGCTGTGTGGACCAAGGCAAGTCAGTCACTTAACACTGTTTGTCTCAGTTTCCTCATCTGTAAAATGAGCTAGAATAGTAAATGGCAAATCATTCCAATATCTTTGCCAAGAAAACCCCAAGTGAGATCATGAAGAGTCAGATACAAATAAAATGACTGAACAAATATATAGGTACAGTTTGTGGGTGGCATGGATAGATATGATCTGAGGTTTGAACCACCTGTCATAGAGTTGGAGGAGAGCTGTGCCTACACCACCACCAGCATAACTGGGGGGTCCAGGCTTTTCCAAACTCTAGAGGTATATTGTAGTTTTGTATCTGTCTACCATCCATAAAATAGTGCTAGTGATGTGATTTCTAGGGATTCAAAAGAAAAAATCACTCTTAAGTGGAAGGGAATCTCTTAACTTCTAGTCAGTCCACACCCATTTAAGTGACCATCATAAATGATGAATAGTGAATAAAACCTATAAATCTCCTGACTGGCCATTTTCCTGGCTTTACTGCCTGGAATACTCATCCTTCTGATCTCTCCCTCTTGACTTCAAGTTCCAGCTAAAATTCTATCATTTATAGAAAGTCTTTTCCAATCCCCATTAATACTAGTGTCTTCCCTCTGTTGATTTTTTCCAATTTATTTTGTATTTAGCTTGTTTGTGTACAGTTGCTTGCATGTTGTCTCTCCCATTAGACTGAGCCTCTTGAGAGCAGGGACTGTCTTTTACGTTTCTTTGTATCCCCAGCAATTAGTTCAGTGTCTGGTACATGGCAGTTGCTTAATAAGTGTTTACTGACTAACATGCAAACAAAATAGCCAACAGAAATCAGAATCCTAGTGTGGAATATACCAAAGAATACACAAGAGAAAATCGCATTTTTGGCTAGAAACAAGGTAAGAAATCAGATCAAACCAGAAGCAGAACAATCTCACTCATGGGAAGTCTTTAGAATTAAGAGTCTTAGAGGTCAAGAAACATAATGGAGCCAACTCCCACACATGCTCATAGCTCCAGGGGCTCCAGCTTGCTATTTAAAATGGAGGGAAGGCACTAGAATTAAGAGGGCTAAGTTAAGACTTCTAGTAGAAGATAGGATTCTAGCTGGGACTTGAAGAAGCCAGGAAATGAAGATAAGGGTGGAGAGCATTCCATGCATGAGGAAGAGCTAGTGAAAATGCCTGGAGTTAGGAGATGGAGACCCATGTTCAAGCAACAATAAAAAGGCCATTGGCACTGAATTGAAGAGTACCTTGGGGGACATAAATTGAAAGAAGACTGATGAGATTGGAGGTGTTATGAAGGTCTTTGAATGCTAAACAGGACTTTATATTTGATCCTGGAGATGATAGGGGAGTCCCTGGAGTTCATTGAATAGGGAAGTGTGGTGACATGGTTGAAACTGCACTTTAAGAAAACCACTTTGGTGGCTGAGTAAAGGATAGACTAGAGTGGGGAGAGACATGTGGCAGGCAGACCAACCAGCAACCTATTGCAATATTCTAGGCATGAAGGGATGAGAGTGGGTATTGGGCGATGGCAGTATTAGAGAAGAGAAGGGGACATACACAAGAGAAGTTACAAATGTAAAACCCATGGGCTTTGGCAACAGATTGGATATAAGGGATGACAGAGTGAGAAGTTAAGAATGACACTTAGGTAGTAAGCTTAGGGGACTAGGAGAATGGTAGCACCCTTGACAGTAATGGGGAAATTTGGAAGTGGGGAGGATTTGGTGAGAAAGATAATGAATTCAGTTCTGGACATGTTGGATTTAAGATATCTATAGGACATCCAGGTCAAGATGCCTGAAATGCAGTTGGAGAAGCAAAACTAAAGGTCAGTAGAGAGATTAGGGCTGGATAAATAGAATCGAGCATACTTGACATACTCAAACAGCAACTATTCTGTTGAAGACCTTCATTCCCTCCCACCTGGACTAATTGACCCACAAATTCAGAGTCCATTTAAATTTTAAAAAATCTTGTTGAAAACACATTTTTCTTTTCTTTTTCTTTCTTTCTAAAATAATTAATTTCCTACTTCCTGTTTTAGGAAAAATGAATGTAGTCATGGTATAGATGCAACAGTTGGCATCCAATGATAAGAAAATGATTTCTCAAAGTGCACATCATTAATGCAATAGAATTTTATATTATGAAGAATACAATGAAATCTAGAAATATCTTTATGAAATTGTGCAAAATAAATTTTTAAAAGGCAGACAGAAGAATGGAGTTCAAACTATTGTCACTTGAAAATGAATGAGAAAAAATAAACAAGTAATCCTGATGGGGGCATGAACTGAAAATGTGTTAATTTTTTATAGATTGAGAATAATTTATTTGAATTTTTAAAAATTACCTAGCAATTATTGTTGTTTGTGTTGATGTTTATTGTTAATCTTCTAATAATATATTTTTAATGGGAGTAAAGAGAACCACATTGTCTCATCCCCCATCCTTCCTCCTTCCTCTTCAACCTAGCACACAGGAGGGATAGAGTCAGCTCATTCCCAAGAGCCAGTTGTTAAATTGTCAGTGGGAGCAGCTAGGTGGTACAGTAGATAGAGCACCAGCCCTGGAGTCAGGAGGACTGATTTCAAATCCACTTGACACTCACACAGACCCTGGGCAAGTCATTTCACCCTGATTGTCTTGCCAAAAAATAAAAAAAAATTCAGTGTGGTAGTCACATGTAGAAATCAGAAAATGCCACAAATTAGTGCTTGATTTATTGTTTTGTTGATTGTCTAGACTTAAGAAAGTATTAGAGAAAATATTATTAATGCAAATTAAACTTAAAATTGTGACTTGTATTTTTCTGGGAGTCATTTGTTAAACATTTACCAGCACTCCACTGGAACCCAATGGAAAACTGAGCACATGTATGCCTCCAAGTAGCCAGGGTGAAACCTCAGAACTTCATGGGACGATCCCTCACCTGAGGAGACTAGAGTTCTCAATATATATACAGATACTTTATTATACATTTAATTTTAAAAAATACAACTGTCTCTTTTTACTAGAGAAAAGTCTGTCATTTGACTTTGAACTCACTCTTTCCTCATTAATTAGAAGAGAGGAACTCTGGACTTCCATCATGACAGCTGCTTTACTTCATGTAGTCCCTATCACAACCCTGAAAGATAAACAATGCAGATATTATTCCCTTTCCTCAGACCAAGGAACTGAGGCAAAAATTGGTAAAGTGACTTTTTAAGGACACCTGACTGGGAAGTGACTGAATCAGGATTCAGAGTCAAGTTTCCTGCTGCCAAAGACTGTATTTCATTCCATGAGGCCACAGCTGCCCCCATGGAGCTTATAGTCTGATAAGGAGGTAAAACATGAACATAGGCTCATGCAGTTATGTGGTTATAATGTGGTTATAATTATATTATGCAATAATACACAAGAGCTCCACAGAGGTACAAAATGAAGGCCTATGTGACTTCTAGAGACTAAGGTCATCACTTTGGAGGATGTGTGTGTGTGTGTGTGTAGAAGTGAAGAGGCCTGAGTATTACACCTATTCTCCCACTTCATTAAGTATATACCCTTCAACAAAACACTTTATTTCACTGACCTCAGTTTACCTGTTTGTGAAATGAGGATAATAGTACTTCCTCTGCCCTTCAAAAGGAAAGGACTAAATAAGGGTTAGTGATTATTAAAGGAACTCAGGGGTGAAGCAGGCCTCCTATAGAGAAAAAGAATTATTTTCTAACTTGAGAAACACCTCTGTAAGAAATATGAATTTTCTTTTATTAGGTTCTCTCTTAATGGCGGACAATCTGCCTTTATTTTCTTCGTAAGAGCTTTGATATTCAAATGCAATGTTAGCCTGTCTCTCCTCTCAAATCCATTCTTCACATCACTGACCAAGTAATCTTCCCAATGCCCAGGGCTGGTCATATTTCTCCCCAGCTCAGAAACTTACAATGACTCTCTGCTGCCTAGGAAATAAACCACAAACTCCTTCACAGGACATCCATGCTTCAGCTCTCATCTATTTTTCCAGTCATATTTCACATTTCTCTCCTAAAAGTGTTCTGGGTGACAATCAGATTGAACTGTCCCTAGTTTCTCTGGGTCACTCTGCCTTCTGTTTTCTCCAGTGTTCCAAGACTCATTGCAATATCTTATGAATTTGCACAGCAGGCTACAATTCTTGTCTAAGGTAGACTACCTCAAGAAACCTGAATTCATAGGACCTCTGATCCATTCTGACCTCCTGACTTTCATCATTTCCTACCTGAGTGGCCTTTGACAAATCATTTAACCTCTTTGGGTCCCAGTCTCTTCACTGTAAAAAATTTCATGGGGTTGGGCTAGGTAATCAGTGAGGTTTCTATGATCTGTTCATTGAATTCTCAAAGACTTTGTTCAAATGCCTCCTCCTCCCTCAAGCCTTCCCTGATCCACAACCTGCCCCCAGATACAGCAGATCACTCTCTCCTCAACTGCTTCCAGTCTTTCTGTCTAACTTAGACACTTAGTACATTCTAATACGTATCATAGCTATTTGTGCAGTGTCCCCTTAAAGCATACTCCCTTGGCATTCTAAGAAAGCACATGGAAGCTTTTGATGGTTCGGCTTCCTGGTGGAAGGTTCTCTCCTTCCCTGATCAACTCCTGCACCTCCCACCCCACCGAATAGACTTCAGAGCATAAGCAGGTGTACTCTTAACTGCTTCCTGCCAGCCATTATGACTCAGGAGTTCATATGTATTACATGATGATGAATATTCTTTTAACTTTAGACTACTGAGCTGAGACTATGCATATACTATAAAGGTGGTCTCTGCTCTGCAGGGCTCCCTTTCCTGCTGGTTTTGAAGTGCAAGGATGACTCCCTGAGCTGTTTGGAACATCAGATGTGGAAGATGGGGTATATTTTCAGAACTGAACTAATTATCTTTCTCCCAAAATCCTTCCTATTTCCTAATTTCCCTTTGACTCCCAGTCACTCAGGCTCACAACCCAGGTGTTGTACACAACCCCTCAATCTCTTTTGCCCATTCCTGTATCCAATCTATTGCCAAGTTGTGTTGATTTTCTTTTCTTAATATCTCTCACATATGCTCCTTTCTCTCCACTGATCCTGCCACCAACCTGGTGCAGGCCCTTGTCACCTCAAATCTGAACTATGGGGATACCTTCTGGTAGGTTTCCCTGCTTTGAGCAACTCTTCCCCACTCCAGTCTGTTCTCCACTCTGCACAAAGTACAGGTCAGATTCTATCACCCCTCCTGTTCCACCCCATTCTATAAACTTCATTAGCTCCTTATTAATCAACTATGAAATTCCTATTAGGATTTTAAAGTCTTTTGTAATCTGACCCCTTCCTACTGTTCCAGTCTGCTTACACTTGATTCCCCTCTACATATTCTATGATTCAGTGACACTGGCTTCCTCCCACATGACTCTCCATCTCCTCAATCTGTACCTTTTAATTGACTTCCCCCATGCCTAGAATTTTTCCTCTCTTCATCTTCTGTCTTTCTTGGTTTCCTTCAAGTTTCAGCTGAAGTCTCACTTTCTGTAAGAAGTCTTTCTCATCCCGCCCCCCCTCCCTTTTAAGGCAATTGGGCGTGACTTGCCCAGGGTCACATAGCTAGTAAGTATCTAAGGCTGGGTTTGAATTCAGGTCCTCCTGACTCCAGAATAGGTGCTGTAAACACTGTGTCACCCAGTTGGCCTGTCATTCCTAAAATCTAAATGCCTTCACACGTATATATCTTATTGTGCATAACTGTTTGCAAATTATCTTCTCTATTAGACTGTGAACTCTTTGAAAGCAAGAATTTTTCCTCCCTGTTTTTAGTATGTCTGGAATTTAGCACACTGCTCAGCACATAATTGGTGCTAAATAAATACCTATTTGTGGAATTGTTGACCCAGTCACAAGCCACGAGCTCATAGCGTCCTAGGCAGCCTATGCCTGGGAGGGACTACCTCAAGTTTGTATCTTCTTTCCTTTGGTACAGACCCTGAGAGATCTCAGAAAGGCAGTTGGCATCTTCCCAGGCATCAGTACAGTTGTTGCAGCAATGGCACAGAAGCTGGCAGACTAAAGAGAAAGACTAGCTTGTAGACAAAAAACCCACTGGGAAGAAAGAGCTCACCTGGTGTTGATCAGACTGGGTAGCAGCAGAGTTAAAAATACCAATGGATAATTAGCCTTCACAAAGAAATTGTTTGCAAATGTCTCAAAGAGAGTAAAACGCTATTCCTCCTTCGCTTGTACTAGCAGTGACAAGTTACTGGGTTCTGTTCTCACCATTCCATGATTCGTCATTGCTTGGCATTTCCTTTCTCTGTGGGAATGAAATAACCTGTTCCACGCCTGATTCACATCTGTCTCTCCCCGCCTTTGCTGGGTAGAACCCGTAGACAAGAGCCAAAAGATAGAATTGTCCCTGCGGTAGTTGGGACAGGGACTGGAGCCAATAAAGCCTCGTGAGAATGAGGCCCGCGTGTCACCATCAAGAGATCAGGCTCCCTAAGGTGAACGTGGCTAACTTCGTGTGAGGTAAAGGCCCAATGGCACAGATCGCCAGCCCAGCCCTGTGCCACAGCTGTTTGCCCCCTATCACATAGTCTGGCTACTAAGAGGCAAAGAATGTATCCTGTTTCTTTTTCAATTTATACATTTAACAAATGCTTTTGCACGTAGTAGCCACTTAAAAATATTTGTTGCTGAATATGGAAACAGTTCACATAATTAATGTCTCTCCTGAGGCTGGCCCCTTGTCCTGGTCCTGGCTCTGCTACTTGCTACCTCTTTCTTCTTTTACAAGTCATTTACTATCCCAGGGCCTCAGTTTGTCCACTTGGGCGAAGGAGAGTTTTGGACTCCATCACTTCTGTGGTCCTCTTTTATCTCAACCTATGATCCTATCAATCCCAGCTATTGGGGCCTGACTGCATGGTTACAGGAGGGCTAGGCCTGGCCTCTGCTGCCACCTGGTGGAGTTTGGGATGTGAGAGCTTTGGAAGGAGCAGCTTGGCCCATGAGGAAGAAATAGGGGGCCAAAGCAATGCCACCCTGTGATCCCCAATATTTTCACAGACCATGATTTTATCAGGGTGGACCTCCTCTTCAATAGCCACCCCCTGTGTCTTCTGGGGAGAACCCTTAGACAAGACACAAAAAATAGAATTTTCCCTGAAGTGATTGGGATAAGGGCGTGAGCCAATGCATATGAGAATGAGGACCCTGCTTTAGCTATCAAGTAGCAGGCCTCCCAAGCTGAACCTGGATGAATTTTCAGGGTCTGTGAAGGACTATCTGTCCCTGTGCCCTTCTTTTCCATGTCCTTCCATAAATACTTCACCATGCACCTGCCTGAGGCAGAGCAGAGGTATCCAACTCACAGCCCACCAGCTGTGCCCAAGGATTATAATGTAATTAGGAGATATTTAACAAAATAAATAACCATACAGTAAAACATAGGTAATGTTCCTATGTGGTTCTCTGAATCAATATGCTGTCTAGTGATACTTATTATGGGTAAGTATTTATATGTATCTAGTGGCCCCTGTTTCTATTTCAGTTCTCACTAAAGACCTTCCAATAGCTCTTTTAGTATTTGCAGATGTCAGCACCACTTTTAGATCATCTCTTCTCCTATCTTTCACCTTTGTAGTCATACCTTACCCCAAACCCCAACTCTGGCACAATCATTAAAATTATTGGTGCCTTTTTTTGTTGTTGGTCAGCAATTTTTCTGACATTTTGTGACCCCATTTGAGGTTTCCTTGGCAAAGATACTGGAATGGTTTGCCATTTCCTTCTCCAGCTCATTTTATAGATGAGGAAACTGAGGCAAAGAAGGTTAAGTATCTGAGGACAGATCTCAATTCATGAAAGTGGATGTTCCTAACTCCAGGCTTGGCACTCTATCCATCACACCATCTAGCTTTGAAAAGACTGGTTAGGAAGCTATTGTATGAGCTGATTGGGGAGCTGATGCGGCCATGAATTAGGGCAGTTGCAGTGGGAATATTGAAGAGGGGCACTTATCTGAGATGTGGCTATGGTAGCATGAATGGCACTTAGTTTCTGATGTGAAAGTAATGAGGATGGAGGATAAATTGAGATAATTCTGAGTTTCCCAAACAGGATAATAGAGGGAATAGCAGTTCTATTCACAGAAAGCTTGACATCAGGAGCATAATTTCAGCACAGAAAGAAGAAAACAGCATGGTGTAATAAAAAGAACAATGGAGAATATACAGGGATGAAGATTTTGGTTTAATATTAAGAAGAATTTCCTAACAATTAGAGCTGTCCAACAATGGAGCACATACTTTCTGAACTAGGAAACTTCCCATTTACTACAAGAGGCTAGGTGACTATTTGTCAGAGATACTGGGGAGAGGATTCTTATTCTAGATGGTATTTGGACTAGAGGACATCTTAGGTCCCTTCCAACCTTGTGATTTTGTGATCAGCAAGCTGGTCCAATGCTTTTCTATTTTCTCTAGCGTAGCCTAGCTACTAAGGGTCTAAGGAGCCATAGAACCTGAGAGAACTTTCTGTTTTCATAAGCAAAGCTCAGCAAATTAAGCCCTGGGACAAAGGGTGTGTACATGAGTTTCAGGTTGCTGAGGAAGGCCAGACAAGACAACATTTTACAGACACTGCCACCCACTTCTAATTCTCTTAAGAAACTAGGGAGCAAGCCATGGGTTGTGACAGAGTTCTCTAACTGCATAATCAGTGACAACAGGGGTGTATTCATTTTTCCACCTGGTGATTCTTTTGCCTAGTTAGTAGCCAATGAAAATACTTCTCTGAAAACAAGTTGATGCAGAGCTGCTTTGGCTAGAGTTGAAGCTTTCAAATTAGGAAATCTTTTGGGGAGTCCTTGGCAAGGTGTCTTTAGAACCCATCCCATCCCTGGGACTGTAGAAGTTTAGGAAACTGATGCAGCATCCTAGAACTTATAGGCAACTTGGAGGTTATCCTTTCATTTTACAAGTGAGGAAACTGGGAAGGTAGCTTGTATAATATCATAACATAATTTAATAAAGGGTTATCCACTTTTCGATAGTAACTAGAATTATTATTATCATTTTATAAATGAGGAAACCAAGTTTCTAAGAAGTTAATTGACATTTATGTGGTCACACCAAAATGTAAGAAGTAGAATTTAACTACAAGTGTTCTGGGTCGAAGTTCAGCTCTTACCCACTACCCAATGCAAAGATGGAAGTGGGACAGGAGGTAGGATGGTATAGAGCAGGGGTGAGGAACCTCCAGCCTTGAGGTCATATGTGGCAAGGGGATTTGTTCTGTGAAGTTTGGACTCAGTCAAAGGGTCACACCTGAGGACCTAGAGGGCCACATGTGGCCTCAAGGCTGCAGGTTCCTCACCCCTGGTATAGTGGAAAGAAGTCTGGCTCTGCAGTAACTCAAAGGATTTGGAGCATGAAAGGACCTCAGAGCTCACCTTCTCAGACTCATTCATTTTGCAGGATCATAAAACTGAAGCCCAGAGAGACTGATTTGTCCAAGGTTACATAGACAGTAATTAGTGGTGTGAGGACTTGAACCCAGGTCCTCTGACTCCAAATCCAGAGCTTTCCACACATGCTTTCATATTCCTCAGTAAATTGCCTTCATCTCTGAACTTCAGTTAGAGGCTCCAAGGCTTTTAGACATTTCCAGGTCCCTTGGATTCATCAGAGTAGCACACCTGTATCTGAATCGCCTATCTCCTACTATCATCTTAACATACTCCAACTTTAGTACTTACTTCTTTCTTTCCTTTCTCTCCCTTGTCTCTACAGCATCCAGGTGAGAAGAATGCATTTCCTAGGGTTTATATACAAGGAAGAGAGGCAGTGTGGTCTAGTAGATAAAGAGCCAGGTTTTTTCAGGGGGAGGGGGTGAGGAAGGGTGTTGAGACAAACAAGGTGAAGTGACTTGCCCAGTATCACACAGCTAGTAAACATCTGAAGCCAGATTTGAATGCAGGTTCTCCTGACTTCAGGGCTGGTGCTCTATCCATTGTACCACCTAGCTGCTCCAAGAATCAGTTTTGAAACCAGAAATCCTTGAATTAAAAGTTCTACCTCTGACTTATTGCAGTGTGATCCTGGCCAAGTTGCTCCAGGCAACTATCTAAATCTCTAAGTTTCAAAGAGGTGATAATATGCATATATAGAGAGAATTTCCTTATCCAGGAGCTCCTATAACAATGAAATCACAGGTTCAGTTTCTATTCCTATATATGAGAGATATTATGGTATAGTAGATAGAGAACTTGCCTTGGAGTCAAGAAGACCTAGATTCAAGTCCTTCTGGAACAAGATGACTGTGTAACCATGGGCAAATCACTTAACCTTAGAAAATATAAGTTTATTAACAATATTGTTGCAAATCCAAACAATTCTGAGATTCTACCTCATATCCCTCAGAGAGTCAAAAAGAACAACAACAAAAAAGAAAAATGATAAATGTTGGAAGGGCTATGGGAAAACAGGCACATTGATGCTTTGTTGGAAATGGGTATAAATATTTGGGAAAACAGCTTGTAATGATACACAAAAAGTTGCTGAACAATGAAGGCCTTTTGACCAGTTATGCCACCTCTAAGTCTATGCCCAAAAGAGGTCAATGAAAAAGGAAGAGGTCTTTTATGTACAGAAAGACTGATGATAGTGGGGGGGGGTTTGTAATGGCCAAAAAAAAAATACCCAGAAATGAAGAGGATGTCCAACAATTGAGAAATGACTGAACAATGTGGTATATGAATTGTATTGCAAGGAATGAGGCAATAGATTATTTTGAAAAGGCAGAGAAAGCAGGGGTGGAGCCAAGATGGCTGAGTAGTCTAGTTCTACCCCCATAGCTCATAAAATACCTGTAAAAAATGACTCTAAATAAATTCTAGAGCAGCAGAAGCCACAAAACGACAGAGTGAAGGAGATTTCCAGCCCAAGACAGCCTGGAAGGCAGACAGGAAAGGTATATCACATAGGGCTTAGAGCAGAGCACAGCCCAGGCTTGGCTGCAGCCATGGCATGGACAGGACTGGAGCAGGCTTCAGGGTGTGGAATCACAGGTAGCAACTGTGATTCCCAGATTTTTCACCCCACAAATGCCAAAGACAGATTCAAAAGTCAGTAAGAAAGCTCTTTTACCTGGGTGAGAGGGGAGTGACTTCTGGTCACTGGGCCCCAGTCCTGGCCCCAGGGCAGCGGCAGCCACTGTGGTAGCAGCTTCCACTTTTGGAGCCCTTGGCCCAAAGACCCTGGGGGAATTGAACAGCTGGTCTGGGTCTCGTTTCTGAGTGGTGTTCCTGGAATGAGGAAGAGCACTGATGTGGTGGAGCTGGTGGAGGCTCTGGAGGGGGAATCCTACCCACAGATGCTAGACAGAAAGGAGTACTAGTGGTTACTCATAGACCAGAGCACAGGCCAGGAGAGGAGGAAACTCCTCTCCCTTGATTGTGCCACCTTGGAGGAACTGAGACCTAGAGTACACCCTCCACTTGACAAGGGACTCAAAAGTCAAGTAACTGGCTTGGGAAATGACCAAAAATGGGGAAAAAAACAAGACTATAGAAGGTCACTTTCTTGGTGAACAGGTATTTTCTTCTCTCCTTTCAGATGAGGAAGAACAAAGCATACCATCCAAAACCTCCAAAAAAAATATGCAATAGTCTCAGGCCATGCAAGAGCTCAGGAAGGATTTTTCAAATCAAGTAAGAGAGGTGGAGGAAAAATTGGGAAGAGAAATGAGAGCAATGCAAGAAAATCAAGAAAAGCAAGTCAACAGCTTGCTAAAGAAGACTCAAAAAAAATGCTGAAGAAAATAAACAGCTTTAAAAATAGAATAACTCAAATGGCAAAAGATGTCCAAAAAGCCAATGAGGAGAAGAATGTTTTAGAAAACAGAATTAGCCAAATGGGAAAGGAGGTTCCAAAGCTCACTGAAGAAAATAGTTCTTTAAAAATTAGAATGGAGCAGATGGAAGGTAATGACTTTATAAGAAACCAAGAAATTACAAAACAAAAACCAAAAGAATGAAAAAAATAGAAGACAATGTGAAATATCTCATTGGAAAAACAAATGACCTGGAAAATAGATCTAGATTGGTCTACCTGAAAACCATGATCAAAAGAAGAACCTAGACATAATCTTTCAAGAAATTATCAAGGAAAGCTGCCCTGATATTCTAGAACCAGAGGATGAAACAGAAATTGAAAGAATTTACCAATCACCTCCTGAAAGAGATCCCAAAAGGAAAACTCTTAGAAATATTGTAGCCAAATTCCAAAGTTCCCAAGTCAAGGAGAAAATATTACAAGCAGCCAGAAAGAAACAATTCAGGTATGGAGGAAATATAATCAGGATAACACAGGATTTAGCAGCTTCTATACTGAGGGATTGAAGGGTTTGGAATATGATATTCCAGAGGTCAAAACAGATAGGATTAAAACAAAGAATCACCTACCCAGCAAAATTGAGTATAATACTTTAGGGGAAAAAATAGAATTTTCATGAAATAGAGGACTTATGTGCATTCGTATTGAAAAGACCAGAGCTGAATAGAAAATTTGACTTTCAAATATAAGAATCAAGAGAAACATGAAAAGGTAAACAGGAAAGAGAAGTCTTAAGGAACTCATTAAAGTTGAACTGTTTACATTCCTACATGGAAAGATGTTATTTGTAACTCATGAGACCTTTTTCAGTATTAGGGTAGTTAGAAGGAATATATATATGTAGCTGTGTATGGGTATGTATGTATGTGTATATTATATATGTATAGGTATTTATATGTACATAGGAGTATGTATGTGTGTAAAAATATATGTATGTATGTGTATATATGCATGTGTATATATGTATGTGTATGTGTATATATGTATATGTATGTGTGTATAGATATATATATATATATAGATAGATAGATATACACAGACAGAGGGCACAGGGTGAGCTGAATGTGAAGAGAGAATACCTAAGAAAAATAAAATGTACTGTTGAATGGACTATACTAGGAGTAAGAGAAAGGGAGAGGTAGAATGTCGGAAATAATCCCACATAAAAGAGGGAAGAAAGAGCTTTTACAATGGAGGGGAAGAGGGGGGAGATGAAAGGAAATAATTGAACCTTACTTTCATGGGATTTGGCTTAAAGAGGGAATAACACGCTTAATTGGATATGAAAATCTATTTTACCCTGCAGGAAGGCAAGGGGGAAGGGGATAGGAGAGGTAAGATAATAGAAGGAACAGCAAATTGGAGAAAGGGATAATCAGAAGCAATCTCTATTGTGGGAGGACAGGTCAAGGGAGAGAATGGAATAAATGCAGAGCAGGATAGGACAGAGGGAAATGTGGTTAGTCTTTTACAACATGACTATTATGGAGGTGTTTTGCATTGTTACACATGTATGACCTATATTGAATTGCTTGTTTTCTCAATGATGGTGGGAGGGAGAGAATATGGAACTCAAAGCTTTAAGAATGAATGTTAAAAATTGTTTTAGCATGCAACTGGAAATTAAACTATAAAGGCAATGGAGTACAGAAATCTATTTTGCCCAACAGGAAAATAGAGGGGAAGGGGGATGGAAGAGGGGTGGGTAATAGAGGGGAGGACAGACTGGAGGAAGGGGTAGATGGAGTGCATGCTGTCCTGGGGTAGGGATGGGGAGAGATGGGGAGAAAATTTTGATTTCAAATTCTTGTGGAAGTCAATGCTAAGAACTGAAAATAAATTATATATGTATATTTTTTAAAAGGCAGAGAAAGGCTTATACGAAGTGACCCAGAATAAAGCGAACAGAACCAGAAGAACAATTTGTACTATGACATCAATGCTACAAAAATGAACAATTTTGAGGACTCATATAAACTAATGAAAAGTTAATTAAGTAGAATCAGAAGAGCAATGACTATAAAAACAACTTTGAAATCTGTAAGAGCTCTTACCAACACAATGACTATTCATCATGCCAGAGGATTCAGCTACAGTCCCCTTCTGGTAGCTATGAGATCTTTCTTCAAGCTAAATGTTCCCAGTTCTTTTAACTAACTCCTCTAGGCCTCTGTCCCTAACCCTTGTCATCCTCCTCTGAATTTTTCTCGTTTGTCAGTGTTCTTCCAAAAATACAGTATTCACATGAACCCATTACTCTAGATGTTGTCTGACCAGGACAAATAGTAACAAAATAATCTTTTCTCTATTTGGAACTAAATGCATTCTCAGAAAACTATCCTTCAAAGCTTCCTAATGCTGATCCATATCATTCACATATTTTGTTTTTATCCTGTAGAAACAGTTAAGGGTTTGGTGTTAGAGGACCTGGATTTAAATCCTTTCTCTGACATTGAACTGGTCACTTTTCCTCTTTGGGCCTCAGTTGTGTCACCTGTAAAATGCAGAGGCTTGTCTAAATAATCTCTAATGTAGGTAGCTGAGTGGGGGCAACGGATTGAGCACTGAACCTGGAGTCAGGAAGACCTGAGTTCCAACCTGGCCTACTAGGTGTATGACCCTGGGCAAGTCACAGCCTCTGTCTGCCTCCATTTCCTCAGTTTAAAATGATGATAATAGTACCTACCTCACAGGATTGTTGTGAGGATTAAATGAGATAATAGTTTTAAAGTACTTAGCGCATAGTCATTGCTATAGAAATGCTTATTTCCTTCCTCCTTCCCCTCTATCCATTCCCCTTTCAACTCTAAACCAATGTATGATCCAGTCCTATAAACTCTATGAGTCTTAAATTCCAGATGGGGTGCAAATGATGAAATTTGCCTTCTTTCCATTAATATGTTTAATGCTTTTGGAAGTCACCAAGAAGGAAAAGTTAGTTTTATTTAATCTATCAACAGGATACTCTTTGTCTGGTATCTATTGGCTCCTGCTTATGAGGTCATTTCAGGAGGAGAGCCAAAAGGTACAAGGTTCAGGGCAAAGTCTTTAGTTCTAGTCTTGTTATTGATTAGGCAAACAGGAAGTCCCACCCCTTTGGACATAGGGTTCACACTCTCAGCTCTTGCTTTCTACTTAGCCTAAGAAGAGTCTTGGCAGATGGGTAGGGAGTGAGCATGTATTATGTGTTTACTATGTACTGGACACTGTAGCCTGAGGATGTGGAGACAAGTAAAAATAAAAAGATAGTCCCTTGCCTCAAGGAGTTTCCATTCAATTGGGTAAAGACAAGACATGAAAAGAACTGAAAAATCGGGAGTTGGGGGGTGGCTGGGGAAGGAGAAACAAGGAAGAAGAGAGTGGCCTGGTGGTAAAGTCTAGAGAGATAGAAGCATAGCTAGTGGGGAAGGCCAGCCAGGCCTTGTCCCCAAAGTGCAAGCCATGGAAGAAACTCTCCAGTAGGAAAAAGAGACCAACATGGCAGAAGTAGATACAGTTATTGGTTAATGATCGTTTGGCCAAGATTTTTGTTTAACGATTGCTAGAGGATGACTAAGTCAGGGGAAATCCCTTGAGACGCTTGAGAAGTAGTCAGGTGAGGGAAGCTGGAGGCAGGAAGTGGGAAAAGCAAGCAGCTTTATTTAACTCGTACTTGTGACCAGAAACAGTCCAGGCAAGGGAAGGAATGCCACCAGGCGCCTGGAGCTAGAAGTTAACTGGTAGAGGCTGTTGTCAGGGATTTGGGCATACAGGAATACTTACTTAGGGAGTAAAATGAGATCTGAGGGATCTCCACTTTGCCCAACCCTTAGTCAGAGAGCCAGGCTTGGCCAGAACCTGAGACCAAATCAGCACCATTAAGGCAACTATTGGTTGATGACAAGGGTATGCTAGTTAGGAAGCTCTAAGGTAGTATGGGTAGGAGGGAGCTAGATGGCTCAGTGGATATAGCACTGGGCCTGGGGTCAGGAAAACATGAGTTCAACTTCAGATATTTACTAGCTATGTGATCCTGGGCAACTCACTTAACCTCTGTTTGCCTTAATCTACTGGAGAAGGAAATGGCAAACTACTCCAGTATCTTGCCAAGAAAACCCCATGGACAGTATGATTTAGGGGATCATGAAGAGTTGGAGTCAGATATGACTGAACAATGACAGGTAGTCCTGATAATGAAAGGATAGGGCACTCCATATAAAGCCAAAAGTCTCCATAGTCCTTAAGGGTAAAAGATTTTATTTTTGTTCTTATATCCCCAGTGCCTAGCACTTTGCAGATGTTAGACACTTAAAACTTGCTGAAATGATTTAAATTGATTTGGAAGACCTGACAGATTGAAGTTCCAGTCAGCTGTAGCAGTATAGTGGGAAAAGTTAATAACTACCTGTGTAACCTTGAGTACATACCACCTTGCTGGGGCTCAATATCCCAGCATGAGAGTTTGGGACTGGATGGATGAGTCAGTGGGGAAAAGACTGAATCTGGAGTAAGAGCTATTTTTAGATTCTGGCTCTCCTGCTACTCACTAGCTGTGTGACTCAAGAAAATCACTTCACCATTCTCAGTTAAAGATTCTGCATCTGTAAAATGAATTAATAATATTTATACCACCTGCCTCACAAGGAACTATGATGATCATAGATTTAGGGCTGAAAGGGACCATCTAATCCAACTCCTTTATTTTACAGATGAAGAAATTTGGGGCTGGGAACATTAAGTGAGTTGTCCAACATGACAAAAGTAATGAGGAAGCATCAGAAGAGAGATATGAACCCAGGACCTCTGACTTAGTTTGTGCTCATTCCATAATACAGTAGTAAACTGAGATAATGTATGTAAAATAATTTGTAAACCTTAAAACCCATGTGTATAATTCTGAGTTCTATAGTCTGATGTTAGGTGCCCCAAGATTCCTCCCAGCACTGACATTCTATGTTCTAAAGTCCCTTCTAATTCCAGCATCTACTATTCAATTTTCTAGGGTCCCTTTAGCTCTGACATTCTCCATCTAGCTCTAACAGTCTTTGTTTTATCATCAGAGACACTGGGGGAACTTTAAAAAGTTGGGAGTTTTCACAAATGAAGCTTCTCCACACAGGCACCAAACAACATTATTCACCAGCTGCAGGGATTTAAATTTGAGAGCAGGTAGAGAGGCCCTGAAAGGTAATATCAGAGAAAAGGAGGCTAAAGGCAGTGAATAGACCACTCCCTAGTCTCAACTGACAGCTAGCTGGCTGAGATCCCAAAGGAGGGAGGAAGAAAGAGGCCCTGCTTTGAATCAGTCTAAGCAGCTGCAGCATTTACAATCTTGAGTCTGGGTGTCAAGAAATGACCCTAGATGACCCCCTTGCCTGTGGCATGCAGATGCTTAATAGGGAGGCTGCCAATCTGAAAGACTCTCTGAGATGTAAATTGAATCTATCAGGGGTCCATTTATACCTTCGTCCCTCTCTTTGAGAAGGTAGAGGCAGAGAAAAACAAGGAAAGGATTTGGGGACTCTGTTCCCTAAAGTAAAGTGGGGGATTTACAAGAGCAGCCAGCTTGGACTGACTCCAAGGGCAATAATGACAGCTCCTATTTCTATAGCGTTTTAAGGTTACACTGTGGTGTTTTCTCACAACAGTACCAGGCTCTGCTCCTTATTAGTTGGGTAACCTTGGGAAAAATGCATAACCTCTTTGAGTCTCAGTTTTCTCATATGTAAAATGAAGTAGGGGTGAGCCAGATGACTTCTGAGGTCCCTTTCATTTCTAGATCTATGATCCTGTGATTTCGGCTGTACAAGTATTATATTTCCCATTTTATAGATAAGGAAACTAAATCTCAGAGTGGTGAAGGGACTTGCTCAGAGTCACACAGCTAGTAAATATCAGAACTGAGATTTAAACAGCAGTCCTCCTGACTATTCACCATCCTCTTCAGCAGCACTTCTTAAAGTATGGTCTGTGGACTCCTGGGGATCCCTGAGACTATATTGGGGGAACCATGATGGCAAAACTATTCTCACAATAATACTAAGATGTTTTTTGATTATCCAAATACTTTTCCTTATTCCAACAATATATCTGTGTGAGGTCAGATTTTCTTCTTATACCTCAATCAAAACAACATATTACAACAGATTGAATGCAAAAGTGGATATGAGAATCTAGCTGTCTTCTATTAAATATTAAAGCAATTTTCAAAAAATATGAAAAACAATGACACTTTTCTCACTAATTTTTTTTTTGTTTTGGAAAACAGTTTTTTTATGAAAATGTTATTTTAATAATTTAATATTTTACATTTTAATTTTGCTTATTTTAGCTTTGATTAATTTTAACAATTTAATATTCATTGGAATGTTAACATGTAATGGTTATTCATTTCAAATGAATTAATAAATATTTTTTAATGTATTGGTTTTAATTTCCAATATGGTAAATGTCAATAGATATAACCCTTATAAACAAAGACCTTTGGTGGGGGAGTCCTCATTAATTTTTTAAAATTAATTTATTTGTTTTTAGTTTTCTATAATCACTTCCAAAAGTCTTAGATTTTCTCCTTCTCGCTCTTTCCCAGAGATGACATACGATCTTATATGGGTTCTACACATACATTCTTATTAATCACATTTTCATATTAGTCATGTTGCATATAAGAATTAAAAGGAATGAGAGAAACCATGAGAAAAACCCAAACAAAACAAAACACAAGAGAAAAATTCTGCTTCATTCTGTGTTCCAATTCCTTTCTCTGGATGTGGAAGGCATTTTGCCTCAAGAGTCCTTTGGGTATGTTTTAGGTCCTTGCATTGCTGTGAAGGGCTAAGTCTGCCAGGAAAATTCCCCGTACACACTGTGGTTGTTACTATGTACAATGATCTCCTGCTTCAGCTCCTTTTACTCAGCATCATTTCATACAGGTCCTTCCAGGCCTCTCTGAAGTCTTCCTGTTCATCATTTCTTATAGCACAATAGTATTCCGTTACATTCATGTACCACAACTTGTTCAGCCATTCCCCAATTGATGGGCATCCCCTCGATTTCCAGTTCTTGGCCACCACACAGAGAACTGCTATAAATATTTTTGTACACATGGGGCCCTTTACCATTTTTATGATTTCTTTGGGATACAGTCCTAGAAGCAATATTGCTGAGTCAAAGGGTCCTCAATAATTTTTAAGAATATAAAGGGATCAAGGATCGTGAGCTCTCCCTCAAACTCTTCCAAATACCATTAAATAATGACTATCTAGAACAGTAGAACCCACAAAAAGACAGAGTGAAACAATATTCTAGCCCAAGTCCACTTAGAAAATCAGCAGGACAGGTCTGTTGAACCAGGGTGAGAGAGGAGTACAGTCTAGTGCAGACTGAGCCACCATAGACCAGGCCCCAGCAAACTAGGAGCAGGACTTGGGGGTCACTGAATCAATGGTCTGGCAGTTATCAGACCTCTCTGCCCACAGATGGTAAAGGGATTGGACAACAGGTCAGAAGGAGATTTACAGGGGTCTCCTTCCTGGCACCAGGCACAGGACTTTGTTGTATTGCCTATACTTGAGTCTAGGTCACAGTCCTGTGTCTTAGTCCCAATACTAGGAAGTATACTAGCATAGCAGAACTTGTGGCCACAGGGGAGGAGGGACCTTTGTTGTAGTTCCAGTGTTGAAAAGGGTGCTTGTGGTCACTCACAAACCAGTACACAGTACAAGAGATTAGTAAATACACCTCTTCTTAGATCATATCACCTTGGAAAAGACAGAAATTTGCATATGCCCAGAACTACTTCTGAAAATAGCTGCACAAAAAACCTGAAGCTTGCCACAGTGCCCCTTCCACTTGGGAAACAGAGTCCCACTTTAGATTAGAGTTAAAAGTCAAGAAATAGACTGGAAAATGAGCAAACAACAGAAAAAAATTATGACCATTGAAAATTACTATCGTGACAAGGAAGACCAAAATACACTCAGAAGAAGATCACAAAGTCAAAATTCCTGCACCCAAAGCCTCAAAGAAAACTATGAACTGGTCTCAGTCCATGGAGGAGCTCAAAAAGGTTTTTAAAAATCAAGTAAGAGAGGTAGAGGAAAAATTGGGAAGAGAAACGAAAATATGCAAGAACATCATGAAAAAAGAGTCAACAGCTTAGTAAAAGAGGCACAAAAATTACTGAAGAAAATGACAACTTCAAAAACAGAATAGGCCAAATGATAAAAGAGGTACAAAAATCTAATGAAGAGAAGAATGTCTTGAAAAGCAGAATTGACCAAATGAAAAAGATATACAAAAATTCACTAAAGGAAAGACTTCCTTAAAAAGTAGAATTGACTAAGTAGGAAAGGAGGTACAAAAGCTCAATGAAGAAAACAATTCCTTAAAAGTTAGAATTAGGCAAGTGGAAACTAATGACTTTATGAGACATCAAGAAACAAACAAACAAAATCAAAAGAAAGAAAACAGAAGAAAATGTGAAATATCTCATTGGAAAAATAACTGGCCCAGAAAATAGATCCAGGAGAGATAATTTAAGAATATTGGACTACCTGAAAGTCATGATCAAAAAAAGAGCCTAGATATCCTCTTTCAAAAAAATTGTCAAAGAAAACTTCCCTGATGTTCCAGAATCAGAGATCAAAATAGAAATTGGAAGAATCTACCAATCACCTCCTGAAAAAGATACCAAAATAAACATTCCCAGGAATAGTATAGTCAAATTCCAGACCTCTCAGATCAAGAAAAAAATACTGCAAGCAGCCAAAAAGAAACAACTCAAATATTGTGGAGTCACCATCAGTATAACACAAGATTTAGCCACTTCTACATTAAAGGATCAGAGGGCTTGGTATATGATATTTCAGAGAACAAAAGGGCTAGGATTACAACCAATAGTCACCTACCCATCAAACTGGACATGCCATGAAATAGAGGACTTTCAAGCATTCTTGATGAAAAGACCAGTGCTGAATAGAAAATTTGATTTTTCAAGGACAAGATGCAAAAGAAGCATATAAAGGTAAACAGGAAAGAGAAATCATAAGGAATTCGATAAGGTTAAGCTGTTTATATTCCTACATGGGAAAATAATATTTATAATTCCTAAAATGTTCTCATTATTAGGATAGTTAGAAGGAATATACATAGACAGAAGGAATATACATAGACAAAAGGAATATACATAGACAGAGGCATGAATTGAAAATGATGATATGATTATGTAAAAAAAATTAAGGGATGAAAAAGAAGAATGCACTGGGAGAAGGAGAAAGGGAGAAGTAGAATGGGATAAATTGTCTGACATAAAAGAGGCCTGAAAGAAATTTTACAATGAAGGAAAAAATAGGGGGAGTGGGGAGGGGAGTACATGAACCTTACTCTCATCAGAATTGACTCAAAGAGAGAATAATATACACACTCAGCTGGGTGTAGAGATCTATCTTATCATACTGGAAAGTAGGAAGGGGAAGATATAAGAGAAGGGTGTAGGATGGGACTGATAGAAGGGAGGGCAGTTTGGGGGAGGTAAAATTCACAAACAAAACACTTTTGAGAAGGGACAGGGTAAAAGGAGAGAGAATGAGTAGGATTAAACAGGGAGAAATAGGATGGAGGGAAATATATAGCTGGTAATCATTACTGTGAAGATTTTTTTCCCAAGTTTCTCTGACTAGGATGTCATTTCTCAAATATATGGAAAACTGAGTCAAATTTATAGAAATAAGAGCCTTTCCTCAACTGATAAATGGTCAAAGGATATAACAAACAGTTTTCATACAATTATCAAAGCTATCTATAGTCATATAAAAATGTTCTAAATCACTATTGATGAGAGAAATGCAAACTAAAACAACTCTGAGCTACTACCTCACACCTGTCAGGTTGGCTAATATGACAGAAAAGGAAAATGACAAATGTTGGAGGGGATGTGGGACAATTAAAATACTAATGTGCTATGGGTTAAGTTGTATACTGATTCAACCATTCTGGAGGGCAATTTGGAACTATATCCAAAGGGCTATAAAACTATGCATACCCTTTGGCCAAGCAATACCTCTATTAGGTCTGTATTTCAAAGAGATAAAAATAAAAAGGAAAAGGACCTACTTATACAAAATTATTTATAACAATTCTTTTAGTAGCGGCAAAGAATTGGGAATTAGAGGATTCTCCACCAATAGGAGAGTGGCTGAAGAAGTTGTTGTTTTTGAGTGTGATGGGATACTATAGTGCTTTAAGAAATGATGGGCAGGATGCTCTCAGAAATGGAAAGATGTACATGAACTGATGCAAAGTGAAATGAGCAGAACCAGAACATGAACAATAACAGCAATATTGTATGATGACCTACCATGAATAACTTAGCTATTCTTGGCAATACAATGATCTAAGACACTTCCATAGGACTTATGATGAAAGGTACTGACCCTCTCCAGAGAAAGAACTGGTAGAGTCTGAATGCAAATCAAAGATACTTTTTTTTAACTTTTTTTATTTTTCTTGTTTTTTTTTTGTGTGTCTGTGTTTTCTTTCACAGAATGACTTATGTAGATATGTGTTTTGTATGACTATACATGTATAACCTATATCAAATTGCTTTCTTTCTCATAGTGGGGGGAGGAGGATATGGAAAGAGGGAGAGAAGTTGAACTCTAAATTTGGGGAAAAAAAGAATGTTAAAATTGTTTTTACATGGAATTAGGGAAAAATAAGATATTAAATAAGATTTTTTAAAAGTATCTGCAGAAATAAAGCATTTGATAAAAAAAACCAAAAAACAAAAAACTAGCACGAAGGGGTCCTGAGACCAAAAAGTTTAAGAAGCACTTCCCTATATCGTATGTTTCTTAGTCAGTGTGGTGGTATAATGGGGGAATCACTATAGAGATAAAAAAAAATTAAAGAATTGAATCCCAGTTCAGCTCCTCCTTAATTAACTAGCTGTATTAATTTGGGTAAGTCCCTGATCTTGGTCTATTTCCTCCTGTAGAAAATGAAATGGTTGGATTAGCTGGTCCCTTCTAGGTCTAAAACCTTATGAAATACAATACCTTAAAAAAAAAAAAGTGGGGAGGAAGGAACTAAGAATAGTTCTCATTCTATTTGCACACAGGACCAGCACTGTATTAGGTCTCTGTAAACCCATAAAGTTTCCCTTTGGTTGTTATTTTAACTGCTGTATGTTTCTCTTGTGTGGCTTAGTAGTAAAACTCTTTTAAAAAAAAATTAAAGAAAAGTGTGTTCTGTTAATAGGAAGAAAAGAAAAAGCCCTGAATGGAAAGAGTAAGAAGGCAGGAAGCCTGGTTTCTAGAACTGCCTATGCTGATAACTCATTGTGTGATGGTGGGCAACTCATTCGCCCTCCCTGAACCTCTGTTTCCTTACTTCTAAAAGAATAGATTTGGACTAAAAGGTCCATAGTATAATATGGCACAGTCTAAGACCTGATCAATCCATCAACAAGCTAAGAACTCTCATGCATCCAGGCACTTTGCTACACAGTGGGGTTATAGATAGGAAAATGAAATAATCCTTTTCCTCAAGGAGCTGATATGTATGTACAGAATAGACACAAAATGAATGAAAGGTAGTTTGGGAAGGGAGAACACTGGGATGGGGGGGCGGATTTCAGTGTGAGGGATGAGGAAAAGCTTCATACCGAAGATGTCACTTGAACAGATTTTTGAAGCAAATCAGATTCCAAGAGGCAGAAATGAGAGTATTCCATTATGGGGAAAAAGTTAGTGGAAAGACTAGGAGGTAGGAAAGAAAAAGGGAAACTGAAAATAAGCCAGTATATCACTATGAATTGTGTGGACAGAAGGAACGTGGAAGAACACTGGAAACTGAGGAAGGGGCTAGGTTGTAAATAATAATGAACACAATAATAACTAGAACTTATATAGTGATTTAAGGTTTGTAAAATTCTTTGAACATATTATTTCCCTTGATCAAAGTTTTAAATGTCAGAGAAAATAATTTATATTTGATTCCATAATTAGTCGGCAGTCACTGTTGTTTGAGTCGGGGTAATCAATTTTAGAGCCAGAAGAACTGAGTTTGGAAAATGAACTTGCATCTGACAGTTACTAGGTGTAACTTAATTTCCTTGTGCCTCAGTTTCCTCATCTGTAAAAATAGGTATAATGTCACTTGTTACTGAGCTCCCAGTGTTCTCCTGGTGAAAATGCTTTGGAAATATTGAAATGCTTCATTAATAGAAGTTATTGAAGTGGTGTTGGGATTTTCCATCTTCCTTCTCAAACCTGAAAGCCCCAAAGCATCTGAAGTTCAAAGAAATGTAGGGGCTAAAAGAAAATTGTAGAGCTCTCCTCTGTCCTGCTCTCACTAGCTCCAACCTGCCCCTCAAGTAGGCATAGACCACTGATCTCCACCAAAGAGAAGAGAATGCGCTATACCAATGATCTTTGAGGGCATATTCTTCAGGTTATATTCCTATTATTAGGTTGAATACCAGGTGACAATTTTTCCCCCAGTTTCAACGGGTCATAAAGATCATCTTTAAGGGAGGTGAGAAGCTTATAAATTACCCGGGAGAAGAAAATACATACAACATCAGAATCACAGATTACTGCAGTATTACGATTAAGACTGTATGCCTCCCTAGCAAACCAAGCGAAGCAGCAAGAGTCTAGCACAGAGAGGAGTTAGTATTCAGAAAGAATAGGGACACTATGAAGCCAAGTTCAGGTATTTCCTGGTAAAAATAGGGCTGCAGTAGGGCTAAAGCACCACAAGGAGGAAGAATTAGCTTCTGTCACTTTTCCCCCCTAAAAAACCCAAACAAAACAGAACTTTTTCCATTTTCTTTACAGAGGCAGAAATCAAGCCCTTTCTGGTCCCTGTTTTCCACCTAAAGCTCTCCAAACCTTTCTACTTGTTACTGCATTTTTCTATTAGTATTATGGTCAAGAGCAACCCATAGGAGAGGCAAAGAGAGAATCAGAAAGACCTAGATACAAATACCACCTTCAGTTATACATTGACTGTGTGGTTTTGGACAAATCACTCAACTTTTCAGCATCCTCAACAACTCTCTAAGACTACAAGTTGAAGAACAGCTGCAGATCTGCATTTGTAGAAGTTTCCTCACTGATTACTCCCTATGTTGAAGAAATAACAGATCTTGGTAAAGAAATCCCTGAGTATGTTTCAAATTTTTTGCAACTCAATATGAGGCAATAATGACATTTATTTTTGAGATAATGCAATATCTTCAGCTGTATTAGTGCAATCTTCTAGGACTTGTTGTGCCCAGAATGAAAGAGAGAATGATTCTACTGTGTTCTGCCTTTGTCAAAGCATATCTAGAACATTATCTCCAGTTCTTAGCGGTTTGTTTTAAGAGGAATCTAAGGGGGAGCATAAGTAGAGGAGGGTGACCAGGATGGTGATAAGGATTCAGGATGCTGCTATGAGATAATCAGGTGAAGTAATTGGGAATGTTTAGTCTGGAGGATCTTGGTAAGTCTTGATAATTGTCTTTAAATATTAGATTGATTGCCATGTGAAAGAGGGATTCAATTTATTCTGCTGAATAGCAAAGGGCAACACAAGGATTAATGGGTATAAGGTCCAGGGAGGAAGATTTTAACTCAATATAAGGAAGAGCTACCTAAGAATCATCTGCCAACAATAATTTAGAATCATAATCCTGGAATGAGAATAGATCACAGAAACCATCTAGTTCAACTCACTCATCTTACCAAGGGGTAAATGGAGGAAAAGTCATACAGGTAGTACATAGAAGAATTTGAATCCAGTTTCTTTGTGCTTTCTGCTGTATCACATTGTCTCCTAAGATTGGATGACTACTTGGTTGGGTTTAGAGGAGTAGTATTTTTTAGTACCTCTTTCTCCTCTTTTTGGAATGAGAAATTGATAGGAAAAGGCCACATTGTCAATCATAGTACCCCTCTTTGTCCATTAAATACTGTGAATGACTTGAGAAATTGACCCTTGATACATAGGTGAGCTTGCTAGTTTCTTTAATGTTTTCCATTTCTTAAATTTTTGCTCCTCACAAAGATGAGGCTGGGTTGTTTTTTCTATTTGGGTCAAAGTTGCTCTTCTGTGATTTGAATAGGCATCTCCAAAGGGGAATAACCAATGTGGAACTAAGACTTTAAGTAGGGTGGAAAGACCACCCCTGAGTTGGCTGGACACATCCTCTTAATGCCAGGACACTGGGCAGAATGTCCACGTGCCAGGGCCAGGCCCAGGCCAAATTGTGAAGTAGGGGAAAGTTCAACTTTGGAACCTCTAGCATTTCTTATGCTATTGATTCCTCATTTATTTTGAAAATTTTGTTATCTATTTTTTCCTCAACATAATTTCCCATTATATCTTTCCTTTCTTCAGCCAGGGATCCACCCCTTACAACAAAGATTAACCAAAAACAAATAGGGGGAAATTCAGTTTAGCAAAATTAAACAAAATATCAACTAAATTTAATATCATGCATAGCATTCCATACCCATAGTCCCTACCTTTGCTAATATGAAGGAAGGTGGCCTAGCCATATATGATCTCAAACTGTTTTACAAAGTGGTAATTATCAAAATAATCTGGTACTACCCAAGAAATAGTGGTGGTTCGGTGGAATAGGTTATATACACAATAGTAAATGACCATAATAACCTGGTGTTTGATAAATCCAAAGATTCAAGCTTTTGGGAAAGGAATCCACTATTTGACAAAAATTACTGGGAAAACTGGAAAGAAGTTTGGCAGAAACCAGATATAGATCAATATCTCCCACATACCAAAATCTGGTCAAAATGGATACACAATTTAGAAATAACGGGTCATATCATAAATAAATTAGGGGAGTATGGACTATTTTACCTGTCAGATATATGGGTAAGGAAAAAATTTATTACTAAACAAAAGATTAAGATGATCATGGAAAGTAAAATGCATAATTTTGATTATATTAAATTAATAAGTTTTTATACAAACAAAACCAATACAACCAAGATTAGAAAAAAAAGCAGAAAACTGAAAAAAAAATTTTCACAGCAAACTACCCTGATAAAGACTTCATCTCTCAAATATATAGAGAACTGAGTCAAATTTATAATAATATGAATCATTTTCCAGTTGATAAAAGGTCAAAGATATGAACAGATAATTTTCAGATGAAGTCAAAGTTATCTGTAGCCATAGGGAAAAATGCTCTAAATCACTATTGATGAGAGAAATGCAAATTAAAACAACTCTGAGGCACTACCCCATGCATATCAGACTGGCTGATATTACAGAAAAGGAAAATGACAAATATTGGAAGGGATGTGGGAAAATTGAGACATTAATGTACTTTCGGTGGAATTGTAAATTGATCCAACCATTCTGGAGAGCAATTTGGAATGATACCTAAAGGGCTACAAAACTGTTCATACCCAGCAATACCACTATTAGGTCTGCATTCCAAAGTGAAAAAAAAGAGAAACAGACCTATACATACGCAGATATTTATGCGAGCTTTTTTGAGGTGGCAAAGAATTAGAAACTGAGGGGATGCCCCTCAATTGGGAAAGACTGAACACATTGTGGCATATGATTGTGATGAGATACTATCCTGCCATAAGAAATGATGAACAAAATGCTTTCAGAAAAACCTGGAAAGACTTACACAAACTGTGTAAAGTGAAGTTAAGCAGAACCAGGAGAACATTGTACACAATAACAATAATTTTGTATAATGATTAACTGGGAATAACAACCATTCTCAGCGATACAAAGATCCAAGACAGTTCTGAAGGACCTATCATGAAAAATGCTATCCATTTCCAGAGAAAGAACTGATGGAATCTGAATGCAGATTGAAGCATACTTTTTTTAAACTTTATTTTTCTGGGGTATTTTGTTGGTATTTTCTTTCACAACATGGCTAATATGAAAATATGTTTTACATAATGACACATGTGTAACCTTTACCAAATTGTTTGCCTTTTCAATGAGAGGCAAGAGGAGGGAGGGCAGGAGAGAATCTAAAACTCAAAACTAAAAAAAAGTGAATGTTAAAATTATTGTTATATGTAATTGGGAGAAATGAAATATTTAAAAACATTTTTAAAGGTATAAATTGATGCAGCAACCTTCTACCTTACTTCCACATCAATAATCTGGAGACCCATCAAGGGAAGGTATTAGACCCCTTAATTGCTGTTCTCTTTGATATAGGCACACGGGTCAGTTTCAAACCAAAGATAGGAAAGATAATAGCAGAATCTTAGTAATGGAAGATACTTTGAAGGATATCTTATCCATCATGTCATCTCCTACCTGAAGCTTCTGATCATAGATTACAAAGATTATAACACAGATAGCTGTGAGAAATTTATCTAATTTTACAGATAAATTGGAAGTAAAACTATCTAAAATGTGTGCATCTTCTATCACACAAACTCCATACAAAGGAACTTCATTTTCACTCTCTATGCCTTTGCACTGGCTGTTCCCCATTCCTGGAAAGTGCTCCCTCCTTATCTCTACCTCTTAGAATCATTATTTTCCTTCAAGAATCAGGTCAAGCATCAGTTTCCATTTCCTTCCCAATTCTCTTAACCTTAAGTGCTCCTCCCCTTTACGTTGTTATATATAATTATGTAAATACTTGTGTAAAGATGGCTCCCCCCTCCCCAGGCCAGTGGATATAATCACAGGTAACTAAGATGTTACTGTTGTAAGGTGTTAATATACCACCTATACATGTGTCTCCATAAAATGTAAGCTCCTCCAGGGCAGAGACAGCTTCAGTTTTTGTCTTTGTATCCCTAGCATCTAGCACAGTAATTGCCCCATAGTAGTTAGTTAATGAATGTATGTGAATTGATTCAGCTTTCTTCTCCCCTCCTTGGGATATAAGACCAGGGTCTGATGGAGGCAGAACTAGAACAATTCTGTCATCCAGTTGCTAAGACCTGTCCTTGTTGGGTAGATGGGGTGTTTAAGAAAGACTAGCACCTCTGGTGTGAGGGTTTGCTGAGCCCTTTTCAGGGCTGCTCATCCACCTTTGGTATCCGTCACCCAAATCTCACCTGTGACTCCAATAAACTGTTGCTTGTGCAGTGCCTACACCCCAATAAGCCATCTCAGCAGGTAAGGTTAGACCAAGTTGAGGGTAACCAACAGGCCTCATACCCATGGGTGAGTTACAGGGGTGTGTATCCCAAGCATGTGCAGTCTTCCCTTCGTGGAATGGGCAGATGAGAATAATTTGTTCCAAGAGCCATGAAGAGGGTTGAAGCAGGTGCTGGGAAGTACTTAGAGCATGGTCAGGCATTGAAGAAGCCAAGGTCATCTACTGCATCCCAGGCCATCACCAGTCATCTTGATTTAAATCTGGACATTTGTGGGAGGCAAGAAAGTTCCGTTTTCTACATTCCTAGATGATAAAGGATGTGACCTAGCATGGACAGGTTAGAGGTCAGAAATTAATGCGCACGCCCAAGAAGCTGTGTGAGAAAGGGTCTATCAGAGAGAAGAACAAGGAGTCACATGGCCAGGGGATGGTATCATGGGAGATCCAAAGTTCAGAAAACAGTACAAGAAACCCCATCTTCCTGAACATGTAGTCATCCTGTAACCTTACGGGAGGCTACCTGTTCATTCAGGGGGAATGGATGTAAAGAGTAGTAAAGGCTTTCCTGATTTCACAACAGGTGTTCTTCTTTGTTTAAGGTGAGCATGTTTCTCACTGTTGGAGGCTTGTTAGAGGGGCTCACTTCTAACATCATTGGACTTTAATAGGTCTTCAAGAGAAAGTGAGGCTGATGACTGCACAACTCTGCCTCACTTAAATCCAATTCACACCCGATGATGTCATTGTCCTTCTTCAAAAACAAAGGACAACCAACAACCTGTACAACCTAACCAAACATTCGAGTCCCTTCACAATTTGGTTTTAGTCAAAATGTCCAAACTTAACTTTAATTATTCTCCAGTACTCACCTTTTGCTCCACCCAGATTAGTCTGCTTATTATTGTACCTCCCCCCAAACCACCTCCCCTACAATGAACTTGCATATCTCATTTCCTCCCCCTAAAACACTCAACTTCTTTCTCATGTATCTAAGCCCAACTTGCCTCACCTCTTCTGTGAAGCCATTTATGAAAACAGTCAAAGGATAAATGAAAAAATATAAAAAGCATTTATTAAGCACTTCCTATGTGCCAGGCACTGAACTAAACACTGGACAAAAAGCAAGACAATCCCTATCCTCAAATAATTCATATTATAATAGGTGAAGACAACACATAAAGAGCAGTGTTGCCCCATGAGGGGTGATCTTGGAAGTCATAGGGGTGGTGAATGACAACATAGGACAATTGATTACATATTTCTTGGAATGGGAGCAGCTGAATGTCAGAAGAAAATGACCATAGGGTGACTGCTGGAGGATTGGGTCAGAAGTTGAGGAAGAAAAAACAACATCATGACCTAAAGATGGCCAGACTGCAGTGAGTTTATACAGTCCTAGAATCACACAGTGCTAGAGTAGAAAGGAACTTAGAACGTAAAAAGTTGATTTTGAAAGAGAAGGTTATAACATATGGTTAGTTGCTGTTTGCATTAGACCTCTGACAGGAAACTACTGATTGCCAATGGAAGTCAGTTGGGCAACTCACCTCCTCTGGGAGGAGAAAAATGCTATAAATGAGTAAAAGTTTGATCAGGAGTTCCCATCCATGTAAATAGATAGGTGTCAATCACAGTGAGTCAAGAATGGAAGCTGCAAATAACAAAGAGCTCTGAGAATCTTTCCAGCAAGTATGTAAATCAAGAACATTTTGCAATAACCAAATAGAATGGGCAATGTTTGTGTTTCTGCCATGGCTGAACAAATGCCATCTATGCTCAAAGTGCGATAGTGACCTATGAGAAGGAATATTTCTTTAACCAGCTTATTGGGGAGAATAAAATATGCCTTGAAGAAAAAGGAAGTAGAACTCAAGCTATAAGCAAACATAGCCCATCTTCCTAAGATCATAGAGAACTAAGTCTTAGTGCTAGATAGAACATAGGTGGTTTGGCATACAGGTTCATACTGGTTATAAAGAGCTTGATGAAATCTCCCCTCCCCATCCCCTGGGGCAAGTGACTTTGGACTTTGGAGAGAGACTGTGTACCAAGGTTAGGCATTTAAATGACATAGGAATGAGGCTGTATGAAGCAGGTTGCTAGATGGCTAGATCCAATTGGGCAGAGCAATGGGTGTCTATACCCACAACAGAGAAACCCCACCCTATCTACCTCTCTGTTGAACTACTTCCTTTTTATCTTGACTCTTTGGTGGTGGTGGTGGGCAGTAATTTTGTCCCCTTAAGAAGAATTAACCCTAGCATTCTGAGGTCATAGTTCCTGAATTCAGAGTTGAGAGTGGCAGCAGGAGATGCCTGTAAAGAAACTGTATCCTCCCTAACATAACCTAAAGGGGGAGAGTATGAGTTTTTATAGATCCCTTTTGATCTTTTTCCAATGAAAGTTGATAGGAGTTTAGGAGCAATGCATTAAGAGAGGTAAGAGAGAACAATTCTCAGGGAAAATATTCCTGGTAAATAGAGCTGGTAGCCACAGTGGTGGGCTAAGTAGGTGAGGTAGTAGTTATTTTTTGATTCTGGGTTTGAAAATAAAGTCATGCCCATCACAAGGGAGGAAGAGTGAGTTACTGGAATAGAAAGTCATGTAGGGTGTTCATGGCAATATTGCCATGGGAATATACTACAGACAGCTTGTACAAAAAGATGAAATCAATTTGGCATTTAGGAGTGTTCTCTTCAACACATGTGCAGATGGGCCCCTCAGAAGAAGAAAGCGATTAACAACTCTGCCTAATTTTTTTGCAGCCTTTTGATTGGTCTCCGTGCCTCAAGTTTCTCCTTATTCCCATTCATCCTTCACTCATCCGCCAAAGTAATCTTCCTAAAGCACAGGTTTGACCACATTACCCCTCCACCCACATTCAATTAACTCCCGTTGCTCCCTCTAGGGTCAAATATGAAATCTTCTGTTTGGCTTTCAAAGCCCTTCACAACCTGGTCCCTGCTTGTATTTTCAGACTTTTTGTATTTTATATTTTAAGCTGCTCAATATATTCTATAATACAGTAGCCTATTTGTTCTTCCTCAGACAGGTTCTCTCTCAACTCCATGCCTTTCTATTAGCTATCCCTTCCACCTGGAATGCTCTTCCTCCTCCTCTCTGCCTCCTGGCTTCCTTCAGATTCAGTTTATATCCCATCTTCCACAGGGGGCCTTTTGGATTCCCCGCTCTCCCTACTGCCAGTGCCTCTCCCATAAGATTACCTTCCATTTACAATGTATATTTCTTGTAGGTATTTTCCTTCACATGTTGTTCCCCCTAGAATGTGGGTTCCTAGAATGTGCTTTTTCCTTTGTTTCCCTAGCACCTGCACAGTGCCTGCCTGGTATATAATAAGCACAACCAAGTAAATGCTTGGTGACTAAGCCAGCCCCACCTGATGGTTTTCCAAAGAGGAAAGAAGTAAAAAAGAATCCTGATTTGTATCAGAAGACTGGAGGACGGGAGACTATAACACAGAGGAGGAAGGTAAGAACAAGGCTTCTTGAGTATTTGGAGCTAAGTTATAAATAAAGTAGACCCACTCAGCCTAGAGAAGCTGGAAGCTAGATCTTCCCCTTGCCCTCCCCAATCTAAAGGAGTAGTTGAGTAATCAGTATCCAGCAAACTATGACCTTTCTTGTGCTGTATCCCCTTGCATGGACTAAGGGCAATGCAGTTCATCTTAAGACGGGGCACACTTCAAATTCAAAAAGTTGTAGAAGATCCAAGATGTCTGAAAAAGACCCTACAAAGAGTAATGTTACAAAGAATGAATGAGAAACAGAAGTCCTCTATCCAGTCCAGAACTGCACAAGAAGATGGACAAAATACAGCAGAGACTGGAAGAAGAAGATAGAACAAACCGAAGTAAATGAGACAGCATATATGAAGGGCTTTCCAAACCTTAAAATACTATATAAATGCTAGCTATTATCACTGTTATGGTTAATTGAGTGTGTTCATCCTTCATTGCTGAAGAAGACCATGCCATCAGAGAAATGATGACATGACTTGCATTTGACTTTGTTTTGAGTGAGGAAGGGCTGTGTAGGTCACCAGCCTCACTTCTCCTCCAGAGCCATCTGAATCCAGTGACCAGATATTCATCAGGATGACTGGAGATGACTCAGGATGAGGCAATTGGGGTTAAGTGACTTGCCCAAGGTCACACAGCTAGTGAGCATCAAGTATCTGAGGGGAGATTTGAACTCAGATCCTCCTGACTCCTGCACTGGTGCTCTATCCACTGCACCATCTAGCTGCCCCAAGGTGAGGCAGCTGGTGGTTACTGAGTACAATTGAGAGAGAGAGAGAGAGAGAGAGAGAGAGAGAGAGAGAGAGAGAGAGAATGAGGGAGGGAGAGAGAGAAAACACCAAGGGAAATATGAGTAAGCAGAAGAAAACAACAAACACAATAAAGAAATACTTTGGGTTAAGAGAAACCCAAGTGGTAAGCATAAAGGAATTTTACAAGAACAGACAGAACCTCAGAGGGAAAACAATGGATTTTTCCACAAGGAATGCAATAATGACTGGAAGAAATGAAGCAAGAGATACGAAAAGTTCTGGACAAGAACCTGATGACTTTATTACTGTGGGTGATAATTTTGAATGGGTTGTTATTGCTACAGAGATGATTCCAATCTCTCTCTCTCTCTCTCTCTCTCTCTCTCTCTCTCTCTCTCTCTCTCTCTCTCTCTCTCCCCCTATCTACCTACCTACCTACCTACCTATCCATCCATCCATCCATCCATCTGTCCATCCATCCATCCATCCATCCATCCATCCATCCATCCATCCATCCATCCATCCATCTATCCATCCATCCATCCATCTATCTATCTATCTATCTATCTATCTATCTATCTATCTATCTATCTATCTATCTATCTATCTATCTATCCAGCTATCTACCTACCTATTCCTAATCTCTTTCCTGAGCTCTAGTTCTTCTGTCACCAGCTGCTTAATGGACATTTCCATCTGTATGTCCCATAAGCACCTCAAATTCAACATGTTCAAAATGGAGCTCTCTTCTTCCTCATGCTCACTCCAAACTTATTCCCTTCCCTAAATTTCCCTGTGTTCCATCAATCTTTTAGTCACTTTGGTTTGGAACCTAAACATCCTCTTTGACTCTCCCTTCTCCCTTATGCTATATATCCATTTAGTTGCTAATGTGTAGATTCTGCTTCCATAATAGCTTTCACATCTGTCTCTTTCAGTCATTTAAGCACCACACTAGTTCAAGCTCCCATAACTGCTCACATATTATATTAGCTTCCAAATTGGTCTACCTCTTCTCTAATTCAGCTTCTCCACAGCTGCCAAAATAATTTATTTAGGTCTATGTGATTCTCCTGCTGAAAAATTTTCAGTGGATCACTATTGGGCCTTGAATAAAATCCAGACCCCTCAGAATGGCATTTAAGAAACTGTGTAATCAAGTTTCAACCTACTTTTCTAGTCTTATTTCATATGACTCCTTCATGTTTTACACTGTAGTCAAACTGGACTTACTAGTTGTTTCCCAAGGTCAACATTCCATCTCTTTCCACTTATACAAGCTGTCCCCTATTCCCAGAATATACTTCATCCTGTTTCTTCCTTTCAGAAACCATATCTTTCTCCAAGGTTAAATGCCATTTCCCTAAAGCCTTACCTAATCTTCCCTACCCACTTGTAAATGCTGTATCTATCCTCAGATTACCTTGTATTTATTTACTTGTTTCTGTGTTAGAGTTCCCCAATTCCATTACCCTCTTCCCAACAGAGGGCTGGTCTTGAAACTGGAATGGCTTGAGTGCAAGTATTACTTCTGTAAAATTGAAAATTGATTTTAATTCTATTTTTGAGACTTAAGCTGGCATAGGTTTAATACTGTCCCCACACCTTGTCAGTCCAAACTCCTTACCTTTGTAACTTCACCTTTCACCTATATTTTGGAGGAAATTGCCTAAAAGTAGTGCAGCTCGGTGGTGTGGAGGACAGAGTGCCAGGCTTGCAGTCAGAAAGACTCATCTTGCTGTGTTCAACTTTGGCTTCAGACACTTAGTAGCTATGTGACTCTGGGCAAGTTGCTTAACCCTATTTGCCTCAGTTCCTCATCTGTAAAATGAGCCGGAGAAGAAAACGCAAACCACTACAGTATCTTTGCCAAGAAAACTCCAAATTGGATCATGAAGAGTCAGACATGACTGAACAACAAATTACTCAGATAGCCTGAAGTGGTTTGAATATTAATTCTATTATTTTAAGTTGTATCTCCACCCTGGTATTGTCCACCTTTTGTAAGTAAACTCACCCACCACCCATTTAACTCAAATGAAAGTACTTTTGTAACCTCATCTTCTACCCATCTAAATAAAAATTCAAATTGATTTAATTAAAGCTGCAGACTATGACAACTTCTGCCAACTAATCCTACCACCTAATAATTACTCC
The DNA here is from genome assembly GCF_028372415.1 of Notamacropus eugenii. Taxonomy (NCBI): domain Eukaryota; kingdom Metazoa; phylum Chordata; class Mammalia; order Diprotodontia; family Macropodidae; genus Notamacropus; species Notamacropus eugenii. Next base: position 441,353,871 of record NC_092872.1, on the reverse strand, counting down.
TATCTCTCAAAGAGGAAGTAATGGGAAACAGCTGAAGTAACTGTTAATCCACCTCCTGATTAAAATATCAACCATTTGGGATTGTCTCACCTTTTCCTGGGGAAGATCCAAATGATGTATGGTCAGGCAAATCAGAAGGAAGACACACCTAGGTTTAGGATTTATCAGTCCTCACTCAGGGTCAGTGGTCATTGAGAGAGGCCATTGAGCCAATTTATTGGTTACTGCTAACCTAACTAATAAATTGATCATGGTCAAAATCTGGTTTCTCAGTTTACCTTAATTTTCAAACTGTAACATCTTTAACACACACTGGCTATTGGATCCTGGGAAGTCACTTACCTTCTCAATCCTCTTTGCCAGTGGTTTCAAACTGAAACAGAAATGGTGGTCACTAATCCATACATAAGAATGAGTGGGGAGATACTTGAGGCAGGCAGACCCACTAGCAGGCTATTGCAACAGTCCAAGAATGAAGTGATAAGGGCCTGCACAAGTGTTGTGGCAGTGACAGAGGAGAAAAGGGGTCACATTCAAGAGATGTCACAAAGGTGAAATCAAGAGTCCTTGGATGTTGGGGTGAAGAATAATGAGAAGAAGATAGATAGAGAGATAGACACAGATGTATATATAAACACGCACATATTTATATAGGTCTCTACATATACGTATGGGCCACACATGTAAACATGCATGTACACATGTGCAATACACGTGTGTATTTACACACATATATATGAATGATAGAGTTTTTAAATCCTAGGATGATTGGTAAAATATGTATATACATCTAATCAAAAGAGCATTAAAAAAAGAGAAGGGAAGAAAATAAACTACATATATTTATCAAGCTAGATACCACAGAGTAGGTATAGCATAAGAATACTAGGAAAAGAGACACTGGGAGAAAAAAGTGTAAAAAAGAACCAGAAATGTGATCCATGACCTCAACTGTCTAGACATGAATGTGCCACGTAGTGATGGGGAAGAAGCCAGGTGTTTGTTACCTAATTCAGGACCCTTCACTATCCTGGTGACCTCTTGTGGATTTGGGTCATGGCTTTGAATCTGAGTGTTCACTGGAGGTTTCTCAGCTTATCAATGACCTTCCAAAGATGTGAAATCTACAGGTGAACACAGTACTTCCACATGTGCACTGACCAGAGCACAGTGGGACCATCACCTTTCTTCTATGCAGCTCATAATTGCATTATCATTTTGGCTGCCATACCATAGTGCTGAATTATATCAACTGAGCTTCTGGTCCACTATCTCTCTCTTTCTCCTTTCACCACCACTGCCCAGATGTTGAGATCATGTCATGGGAGGATTGATTTCTGGAAATGGGAATGATTAGCCTGGAAAAAAGATGACTTAGGAGGACATGATATCTGCCTCCAAGGATTTGAAGGCATATAAGGGGATTTGAAAGTGTAAGGGAGATTAGATTTGTCCACTTGAAAGATTAGGAGGAATCTGTAGAAGTTACAGAGGGGTAGATTTTGTCTGTGTGAAGGGAAAATTTCCTAACATTTAAATCTATACACAAGTTCAGTCAGCTGTCTTGGGAGATGATGTTTTTCCCTCATTAGAGAACCAAGATTGGATATTGTAGAGGGGGCCTTAAAATTAGGTTCAGTTTCAACTAGATGGCTTCTGAAGTCCCTTGCAACTCTGAGAGGCTGTTAGATTAAATCTGGAAGGGAATTCAGAATACAAAAAGTTAGACCTAGAAGCAGAGGTGTTCTGATGCCAGCTTGAACCTTCTCCTGAAAGATGATGGTTAAAACTTTAGTGGGAGCACTTATACCTCAGAAATTCCTCAGAAATTAGTATATGCTACAAAATGGGGTTTGGTTTATTATTTTATTTATTGTCTAGTCTTAAGGAAGTGATGGATAAAATGTTAATAATGCAGATTAAATTATAAAATCTGTTGTGAGTTTTTCAGAAAAAAAGATTGTTTAAACATTTACCAGCATACTACCTGGGGTAGCACTACTGCCTAGACCTTATTTGTTGTGTTATTTCAGTGAAGTCCAACTCTTCGTGGCCCCATTTGGAGTTTTCTTGGCAAAGATACTAGAGTGGTTTGCCATTTTCTTCTCCAGTTTGTTTTATAGAGGAGGAACTGAGGCAAACAGGGTTAAGTGATTTGCCATACTGCTAAGTAAGTGTCTGAGGCTGGATTTGAACTCAGGTTCTCCTGATTCCAGAGCCTCCTAGTTGCTGTAGAAGAGACCTTAAAGTTAATCTATTTTAGCCTTTTCATTTTACAGAGAATGAAGACCCTGAGGGGAACTGTCCAAGGTCAGACAGCCAAAGGTAAGCAGAGCTGGGTCTAGAATCCCTTTCTCCTTGCTTGTACACAGATAGAAATGAGAGTATGGAATTGATGGTCATGAACCATTTGTTGAATGAATTTATTTACTCACCACAGATAAAAAGGCAAAAGCAAAGACAATTCCTTCCCTCAAGGATTTTATATTCTAATAGGGAGGAGCCAACACACATAGAGAAGTACCAGCCACTTGATCTGGATAGTGTAGAAGACATGGTAAGTCTTACAATTGTTAAGATTCTCATGAGAACTGCTTGTCAGGTTGTGGTCATGGGGCAATTTAAGGGCTGGAATGCAGTATAAAATGCAAACGCAGTGCCCCTGCTGGGACCATGTTGTTAATAGTCTACATTTTGTCAGCTCCTAGATTCTCCTGGGACAAGTATCTGACAAATCCTCTTAAAATGTTAATAGCCTGTCAGGGTTAAAGCTCCCTGACTTTCTCCATTCCCTTTATATTGTAAATAGGCTATTACTCACCATATCTCAATTGCCTAATATTTGCTGAGAATTATGAACTCTATATTCACAGCATGTTTATTCACCTAAAAAAACTCTTTAAATACAGAATTACATTCAGGGGTATGTTGGTAAATGTTTAACAACCAACTCTCCAAAAAAAAAAAAACCCTTTTAAGTTTAATCTTCATTATTAACATTTTCTCCATCACTTTCTTAAATCTAGACAATCAATAAATTGATAAATCAGGCCCTGATTTGTAGCATTTGCTGATTTCCAAGATATGAAGGGTCACATTGAAAATGTAATAACCAACTCCTGGGGCCTCTAGCATACTTCTGATTTCTCATTTTGTCCTTTCAGATCTTTAGTGAGGCAGATAATACAAGGAGTGAGAAAGGCAGGGTAATATAGAAGAAAATATGTTAAACTGAGGCTCAGGATACTTAAGGCTAAGGTCCAGCTCTCTCACTGACTAACCATGTGACCTTGAGTTAATCACTTAGTCTGTCTAGGCCTCAGTTTCCTCATCTATAAAATAGGAGAAATAATATTTGTCCTGCCTTCTTCCTAGTATTATGGAAGGAAAGTGCATTTTTGAAAAGAATTCTCCATATGTGAGCTATTACTTTTATCCTGTAGCCACATTGGCCTTCTTATAATACCTCACCCTGGGAACTTTATTTACAATCTCTATGTCCTTATCCTAGCTTATGTGGGGCTGTCCTCCATGTCTAGAATGCACTTCCTCCTCACCTTTACCTCTTAGAATCTCTAATACCCTTCTAGGCTCAACTCAAATACCACCTTCTATATGAAACCTTTATTGATCTCTGCATCCTTCCCCCAGAGTTGTTTGCCTTCTTCAACTTTCCCTCCCCAATAATCTTGTATCCATTTCATGGAAACATTACATATGTCTATCTAAGTATATGTTGTCTCTCCTCACCAGATGGTAGAGGCTGAATTTGGAGAGAATAAAATTAGTAAAAACTGAGGAAAATTTAAAGGAGAATAATTTCCAAATTTAAGTTCAATCTTGAGGGAAAAGAAGACCATAATCAAAGACAATTAAAGAGAGTTTAAAAGGATTGAGGAAGATTAATGAAAGGATTTTGAAGAGGAAAGTAGAACATCAAGAAGGAAAAGGGGAAGGTGGCTGATAGGTCAAGGCACAATAAAGAATAAAAGATAAATGGAACAATTAGCAGGTTTTGGTGGTTGTCCTTGGTTCTCAGAGAAGACTAAAATGATGTCTCTATGCTAGAGTCAAGTTTCAGCGTGTCCAGCTATGGCTAATCAGAACAATAGACACTTGGAATGCTCTACCCCAATCGGGCACAAATAGTCCATAAACATTTGGGGTGGATTCTCTAAATTTACGTATCTTGTGTTTCCTTTGACCTGTTTCATTTCTGCTTTGTTCATAGAGCACAGCACCTTCTCTGATGTGGGCACACTGCCCTGTGCAGGTACGTAAGGCAACTTGGGAGAGTGAGATTGGTGGGTGGGGCGAAATGATGAAAGAGAAAGGAGATTGATGTGAGGCTGAAGACGAGTGGGTGGAGCTGTGGAATTGTTGTTGAGACTTAGCTGAACGAGGCTGTCAAGTGATTAAGACATGTTTAGATATGAAGTATAAAAAACAAGGCTGAAAATATCAATCAAAATGGGGAAACAGCTATTTCTCAAACTGACAACAATAATGGTTTGCTGTCTTGTTGAAGCATGAATCCAAATCATACAAGAGAACCTTCCAAGACTTATGTAATATAACCAACAAGGTTCTCCTTCCCCCATATAATAGGCTAGTTTTCCCCTAAAAGATGAAAAAAAAAACAACCCAAGGACTTGATTGGCTTGGAGTAGGGCAAAGCTCAAGCTTCCTCTCTATGGTGAAGAAGTTAAATTGATTCTATATCATTTTATAATCTATCCTATTCTGTATTATTGCCCCATTTTGTGTGATTTCTCAATCCATATTTTTTGTCTCTTTGACTAAGAGCTGTTTAAAAGTTCAGTTCTGCTAATCACTATCCTATTCTGCCTCAAGGAAATTTGTTATCCTTAAGGGATGCAGATGGACACCAGTCTGATCTAGTATCTTAATAGCATCAAGCTACCCTTCAAGGATGACTTGTTTGTTATTCAAAGAAGTCTGGTCCTCTCCCTCTAACATTTCAAATGGATTTAAATAATAAACATTTCTTAGTCACAGGAGAGAGGGAAGGGGTTGTTGCTAGCCTCTTATTCCAAATTTCTGACCTTTCATGTCATCCTCAAACCCATGATGCTGCCAGCCCTGTAACCAATTGTATTATTTTCCTCACCTACCCCATTCTGTTCTTTGATCTGTGCTTATAAAAAGGAGCTGCACCTCCTCCTCTGGATCACTGATCTAACAGAGATTTTACCCACTTTATTAACAGGTTCATGCCCTGATAATAAACTAGACAAGCTCAGAAATCTGCACCATGGTTTACCTTTATTAAATTCTATCAAGATGCTGGATACAACTTCCTGGTTACCCCTGGCCTTATTGACATGATTTCCTGGTGAATTAAGGGCATTAAAAAGGCTCACCCATGTGAGGTTGGGGTCCTTCAGACTTGGTGGATACCCCAAGACCACTTGAATTGCCTCACTTTCATCTTGCTGAGTAGACATATTTCTATATGGAGGTTGGTAGCAATGCAGGGAGGTACATGTCTGGCTAAGCTAAGTGCTACTTTAAACCTGTTGAACATCCTTTCTTTGTCAGGGCTAAGTAAACTTCCTTTTCTTAACCATTCAGTGAGGTAAGAGACCAAACTCATTTCATCCCAATGTCAAACTTGAACTAATAGAATATGGACCTGAATCAGTCCTGCTCTTAAAAATTAATCAAAATGGATGACAGCTATCCTCCAGATCAATGGTGTCAAACTCAAATAGAGGAGAGGAGCCAATAAACCATAATAAGCAGCAGCTTATAACCTTTATTATAACCCTGCAGAATGCATAAAAACCACAAATTCTTAAAAAAATGTATATGTAAACTCATTAAAATCAGATAGGAACTACATTTTAATCTGGTTTGGCCCTCACTGAGAAATGCTGTGGGGCCACATGTCACCTATATTCTATGCATCTGACATCTCAGCTCCAGATCACTGGCCCTGCCTCTAGCTTACTTTCTACAGCCATGATCCAGAAAGGCAAACCCTGGGGAAAGGGGATCCCCACCCCTTCCATCGTTAACAACTGTCAATGGGGTAGGCAAATCATCCTAGTTGAAACAGCAAGGCAAAGCGTTGTGATTTTGACAGTATGTAACAGGTGGGTCAAACCACTACTGACACCTTGACCATCACCTTCCTTTAGATTACCATGGAGAAAAACCCAGGACCCAGAATCCAAGAGCTTTGGGAATAGCAGTGTCCCTTAGACCACTAGTCTTGCTTCTAACATGGCCCCAATAGCCATTTGAGAATAGAACAACTTTTGTGGAGTTGCAGCCTGGCAATTGCCTCACAGGTGCTTCAGCTCCTACTACCTCACCTCAGCAACCTCAGCTACTGAAGATCCAGAAAAGAAAGTTCTTGCTACCAAAGTTCTTGGCTTTGTTAACCAGTTGAATATAAAAAAACTGTTTTCATCAATGGAAATGATATAACAGAATATTCATCGATATCTGTTTTGCCAATGAACCCTAAGATCCACTGGACCTTTCAATTTGTCTTGCTGCAGAAATTTTCTCTATACATTGTCTCCCCATTTAAGGGTTTAAGGTCCTTGAAAGTAGGGACTGTTTTGGTTTTCCACTTCCATCCTTAGTGCTTAGCATAGCGCTTTGTACACAGTAAGTGTTTAATAAATGCTTATTCATTCATTTTTTCATTCTGATGATTCAAGTTAGTGTAGATGACACTGCCAGAAGGAGCCTAAAAAGTGTTGCCACTTTACAAAGTCTTGGATGAGAAACTGAAGAGATAGGAGGCACAGCCTGTTTTTTCCTCACTGGTCCCCACAGAAGGAAAGGCACGCCAAAGAGGAAAATTAATTGGGAAGTGAGCATTTGACTAAGAAGATGGTGTCTAAGAATGGGATTAGGACCATTAGGATTCCAGACTATGGCTTAAAATTTGGGAATGACAGATTCCTGGTCAGAGATGGAGCACACCCAACAAATACCTATGAATTTATTTGCTGGGTATCTTACAAATGTAATCAAGTGATCTTTAAACCAAAAAAGGATAGAGGTGGGAGAAGCCTACCTATGTGTGTCCCTCAGATTAGATACCATAGAGTGTCTATAAAGAAGAAAGAATATCAGTTTAGGGACAAAAAGTTCATAGGAAACAAAATCCAAAAGGAATAAGTAATAAAATCCATGACATCAGAAATCTATACACAGATTCCAGAAGTATAGACAACAAATGAGAAGAGCTAGAAGTTCTAAGTGGGAGATGTAAGGCTTGTGCCTTACACTACCATGTGTTTCTCTCTCTCTCTCTCTCTCTCTCTCTCTCTCTCTCTCTCTCTCTCTCTCTCTCTCTCTCTCTCTCTCTCTCTCTCTATGTCTCCATCTCTCTGTCTCTCTGTGTCTCTCTCTCTTCACTACTAAAAACTCCCAGATTTCCCTTACTGATAATTCCATTTTTAAAAAAGTGGAGAAACCAAAATGAGGGGAATTTAATATTAGATCTGATTCTCAGTAACAGAGAGCAATTGGTTGCTAGGATGGAAATGGTGGAAAGCCTCAGAGGAAGAATCTGTGATGGAGGAGAGAAAATTCAGGTCATTTACAAGCACCCAAGACTTTGGGAAGCCAGATGTCCAAGGACTCGGGGAAAAGATAGATAGGATGTCGTCGGCTAAAATACCTCAGGGGAAGTCAGTCCTGGAAGGATGGAATATTGAAAAGAATAACATTCTAAAGTCACAAAGGGAAACAGTTCTAATGAGGAAGAAAAAGGGGATTTGTCTGGAGGGTCTTATATGAATACTTGGGGAACTCACTGAACAATTTAGATTTTTTTAAAAAAAGTATAAAAAATTGAGGCAAGGATGTAGGTAAGAGATGCTGAATATAAGTTTAGTATGGTGCTGATAAAATAGTGTCAGAAGTGATAAAACTCAGAAAAACTGACACTGGTGATGGATGCTAAGGACAACAAAAAGAGTGGGTTTTTAAAGAAGCTGTATTAGGAGAAAAATAAGAGGATCAAAAAAAAAAAAAAACAACCCGATAGATTATTAGATGGGACAATGTGTGCTCATCCTTCATTGCTGAAGAAGACCATGCCATCAGAGAAATGATGACATGATTTGCACTTGACTTTGTTTTGAGTGAGGGAGGGCTGTGTAGGTCACCAGCTTCACTTCTCCTCCAGAGCCATCTGAATCCAGTGACCAGATATTCATCAGGATGACTGGAGATGACCCAGGATGAGGCAGCTGGGGTTAGGTGACTTGCCCAAAGTCATACAGCTAGCTAGTGTCAAGTGATTGAGGTGAGATTTGAACTCAGGTCCTCCTGACTCCTGTACTGGTGCTCCATCCACTGCACCACCTTGCTGCCCCTACTCCTTTGTAGTCATTTCCAATATAAAGACCAGTCCCCTTAGCAGAGAAAACAAAAGTAAAATAAGAATTGAGCTGCTCTGCTTTCTCACAGTTATCATTGTCCCATTTGGGGCAGCTATGTGGTGCAGTGGATGGAGCACCAGTACAGGAGTCAGGAGGACCTGAGTTCAAATCTCACCTCAGACACTTGACACTCGCTAGTTGTGTGACCTTGGACAAGTCACTTAATCCCAACTGCCTCATCCTGGGTCATCTCCAGTCATCCTGATGAATATCTGGTCACTGGATTCAGATGGCTCTGGAGGAGAAGTGAGGCTGGTGACCTACACAGCCCTCCCTCATTCAAAACAAAGTCAAGTACAAGTCATGTCATCACTTCTCTGATGACATGGTCTTCAGCAATGAAGGATGAACACACACTCAAAGGAATTAATGCCCAAGATAAGCAAAGGGATAATAAGAAAGTAAATAGTTGCCCTCAAAGAATGCATGTCATCTGGCTCATCAGCTACATGCCCAAATACTGAAAAAACTGGTTTGTGTGATTAATAAACCACTATGAGTGACATATAAAAGATCATGGAAAATAGGAGAGGTGTCCCTGACAAGATGGATGCTGGAATGGGAGATCTCCCAGCTCTCACATACCTACTCCAGCAAAACCCTAACGTTTGGACCAGATCAAATAATGATCAAGAATCCAATGAGAAACTATAATGACCTCTTCTATCTGAGAACTGCACAAAAAGTCAGCCAGAAGCTCACAGGCCATAGGAAAAAGAGCCCTTTCAGCAAAATGCATACTAGTGGGACTGGAAACGTGACATTCTTCAAGGTTCTATGTCTGGAGGAAGCAAGAATGGAGGACTCCAGTTATAAATTATATGTGCAGAAGATTGAAGATGAATCATGCCACCCACCTCCTGGCACAGAGGAGATAGACTTAAAAACCAGAATCCAGAGACATGCATTTTTGGACATGACCAATGTGGGGATTTGTTTTGCTGGATTATGCTCATTTGCTGTGAGGCTTTTTGTGAAAAAAATTGCTCCAGTTTGGGGAGATGAGAATGGGAAAAAAAAAATGGGAGAGAGAATTTTTAAGGGTGGTGGGCTCACCTGAGAAAGCACCAGAGGGTTAGAAAGTCTCAGGATGGGGACCTTGGAAACTCTCAGCAGCAGGTGCCAACTAGCTCAGTGACAAGCATCAAGGGGCCATGGTGCTTAGACCAGGTCAGACAGGTGAAAGGGCTCTGAGGTCTCTAACACTCTGTCCTGAAATGTGAGAGGCAGCCCTGAAGATCTAGTGTTCTGAATCTCAAAAATTGAGGGGAGATGAAAGTCAGCACAAGAACCCAGTGGACCCAGGGCAAGATCAGGCAAGGCCAGCAATGCCACCCAAAAGTAGAGCACCTTTTATTGGCTTTTGTGACAAAACTGTAATTCAGGAGAAATTCAGAAGGAGGAATAAGTAAATCAAAGAAAATGTAAATCCAAAGAAAACGCAATATTAAGAATTATTACAAATCCAATTTCATAACAACAGCAAGCAGAGACTCAAAGAAAAAAATGGGCTTTGCCCAAGGAATAATAACAATAATATATACATATGTATGTATATATAGTGCCTACTATAGGCTAACAGCTTTACAAACATTATCTCTTTGTATCCTCACAAATCTGGGAAGTAGGGACTATTATTATCCTCATTTTATAACTGAGGAAACTGAAGTAAACAAAAGTTAAGTGATTTGCTCAGGGTCATATAGCTAGTAAGTGGCTGAGGCTGAATTTGAGCTCAGGTAGTCCTGACTCCATGCCTACTGCTCTGTCCGCTATACCATCTAGCTGCTAGACTACATGAATACCTAGAAGAAAGCAAGCAGAGGATAAAATATCAGATAAAAGCTCTTGAAGAAAGATGAAATTAGACTGTCTTGGGCAATTGGAGACTAAACAAGCTGTGTTGTATGAGTGTAATGGAGTTATGCAGCAGAAAATGATGAAAGAGAATTTCAGAGGATCCTGGGCAGTATGAATGGACAGAATGAGGTGTGCAGACATCATCAAGAAAAAGTGACTTTGAAGGACTTAAGAATTCTAATCAAAGCAATGATGAATCATTATAAGAGGACCTGAAATGAAATGGTAGTCATCTCCTAACAGAGAAGTGATGGACACAAGGTGCATATATTTTTGGACTTAGTCAATATGTGGATTTGTTTTCCTTAACTAAAGCATATTCATTACAATATTCCTTTTTCATTTCTTTCTGTAGGTAAATGGGAAAGAGGGTTTTTGAGAAAGAGCAGGTTAATAATAGTGATGGCAAAAAAAAGGGTTATTATAAGAGAATGCAGTAGGAATAAGCAGGATGGTTTTGAAAGTATCTTGTAGGGTTTTTACATACATTTTTAAAAAAGGAAGTGGTATAAAAAGAGGAGTAATGATTTCATGTAGAGTCCCCTTTTTTGTGTTCTGCTGTGTGCCTGGAAATGATTTTTTTTTTGGTTTTAAGCTAAGAAATATTTAAAAAGAAAATTGAAAGGAAATGGAGAAATATAATAAGATTAGAGAAAGGCAAATACTCTCTAGTTAGCAAAGAGGGAAGAAAACAAAAACAATCAACTATATAGCCAGTAAAATTGACTTGCATTCCTGGGAAATTTCTAGAATAAATCTTTAAAGAGATGGTTGATGAATATCAAGAAAGGGAAGTAGCTTCCTCAGGAAGAACTCATACCAGATTAACCTCATTTCCTTTTTTGACCGGTTTACTAAACCAGTAGATGAAGTAAATGCATTGCATATAATTTACATAGACCTTGGAGAAGGTTTTTTGACACTATCTCTTATTTTTGCAGAGAAGATGGAATGATGTGGGTTAGATGGCAACACAATTTGTTGGATTCAGAGCTGGTTTGATGACTGGACACAAAGAGTGGTTGTAAATGGGTCAGTGTCAACATGACAAGACGTCTCCACTGGAGTGCCCAGGGATCTGGACTGGACCCTGGATTGTATAAGATTTTTATGAATGACTTGGATAAAAGCATAGATAACATGGTCCCCAAATTTATTGATGATACAAATTTGAGAGAGACAGCTAACACACTGGACAATAAATAGTCAGGGTCCAAAAGGATCTTGACAAGATAGTACATCTAATAAAATGAAATTCAATTGGAATAAATATGCTTAGGAACAAAAAAATCAATTTTACCAGAGTAAAATGGAGGAGGTATTAGACAGTACTTGTTCTGAAAAAGACCTGGGGTTTTAATGGGCTGCAAGCTCAACATGAGTCAGCAGTGTGGTGTGGCTGCCAAAACAGCTAATGCATTCTTGGACTGCATTAAAAGAAGCACAGCTTTCTGGAATAAGGAGGTGATTGTCCCACTGTACTCAGCCCTAATCAGACTTCATCTGGAGTATTGTGTTCAGTTCTGGGCACCACAGTTTAAAAAGATTACTGATAGGCTGGAGTGTGTCTAGAAGTTCTGTTGAAGGAGGTGGGCATGGGTATCCTGGAAAAGAAGAGTGTTAGGGATGTGAGCATCATGTCCAAGTATTTTAAGGAATCTCATATGGAGGAGGGATCAGGCTTGTTCTTTTTGGTCCCAAAAGCCAGAATCAGGAGCAAAAGATAGGAGTTTCCAAGAAGCAGATTGAGGCTCAATGTTTGGAAAAACTACACTATGAGAACTGTCCAAAGTGGGATGGGATCCCTTGGAATTTGGTGGATTTCCCCCTCTTTGGAGGACTTCAAGCAGAGGATGAACAAACACCTGTAAGGTATATTATAGTGGTGTTTCCTGCTGTCTGTGGGTTGGGCTGGATGGCCACCATGGTGACCACATAGTAGGAGTGGTTTGCCATTTCCTTGTAAATTTCTGTGAAACCCCATTTGAAATTGAAACTCAGACTATAAAAGGACTTTACTATTCTGGCTCTATCGCTTATTAACTGTGTGAATTTGAGAACATCCCTTAATCCTCCTGGTCATCAGTTTCCTCATGTGTAAAATCCGGTGTAATGTAAAAACCAAGACTCAAAACCAGACCTTCTGATTCTAAGTTCAGTGTTTGTTCTGTTACAACACATGAACTTCAAATAATATGTATAATACACACTTGAAAAGATTCATGTGCAAAATTAAACCAGCAACAGATTGGATCTATTGTTTTCATTAAGTGGCAGAATGAAAAACAAAGACAGACCCTCAGTTACATTGTCAGGCAACTTTTACATTTTTGTTTATTAACGACACTAGCTGGGCAGATTACATCAGTACATGATTTACCAGCATAAGGACACCATAATATCCATTAAAGAATCAACCTCTTGATTATAACCCCTTAAAGAGATATCAAATTTAGAGCCCCCAAATATTAATGATGGCTGGAATTCCATATACAAAATACGCTTGAGCTAGTATAATAATATTCTGGAACAAACAGGTCTAGGGTAGCTAGATGGTGAAATGGATGAAGTTCTAAGCCTGGAGTCAAGATGCTCCAAGTTCAAATCCAGCCTCGAACTCCTACTAGCCATGTGATCCTGGACAAGTCACTTAACCATCATTTCCCTCAGTTTCCTCAGTTGTAAAATGGAGATAATAATAGTACTTACCTTGCAAGGCTGCCATGAGGATGAAATAATATTTGTAAAAGTACTTAGTACATTACCTGGCACATAGTAGGTGCTATGTTGTTGTTCTTTAGTTGTGATTGACTCTTCATGACTTCACTGAGGGTTTTCTTGGCAAAGATTTTGGAATAGTTTGCTATTTCCTTCTCCAGCTCATTTTACAGATGAGGAAAATGATGCAAACAGGATTAAGTGACTTGCCCAGGGTCACATAGCTAGTAAGTATCTGAGGCCAGATTTGAACTCAGGAAGAGGAGTCTTTCTAAGTACAGGTACTCTATCCCCTGTACCACCTAGTCTCCCTAGTAGATGCTATATAAATGCTTATTCCCTTCACTTCTTCCCCCCACACCTGCTCCTGCCCCATTAGTGTCAGACAGTTAGGTTCTAGTCCAAACTCTGCCTCTTACTAGCTATGGAACCCTTGGCAAAATCTGCTATCCTCTCTCCATCTTGGTTTCCTAATCTGTAAAATGGGAATAATAATATTGCACTAAATACTTCACAGTGAGGATCATGTGAGATTCATCAGCCAATCAATCAGCAAACATTTATTAAGGGCCACTTGATCAGGCATTGCGCTAGATGCTAGGGATGCAAAAACAAAAACGAAACACTCCTTGACCTCAAAGAGTTTACATCCTATCATTTAGTGGATAGAGTAATAGATGTAAAGTAGCCTGTGACCCTATTTTCTTATTATTTTTGGATCATCCACTTGAGTAGCAGCTCTTCCTCTTCAGAAAAGAGCTCTCTGAGTTTCCCCGCCCCCACCCCCAGAAAATACTCTGCTACACAGCCGCAGCAACAATAATCTATTTCTATAGCATTTAATAGTTTACAATGTGTTTTTGTCATAGCATCCTGGTAACATAGAGAGACAGATGAAATATTTATTAAACACTTACTGCGTGCTAGGAATAGTTATTTCAACTCTTCTTGTTTGCAGATGAGGAAACAGGTTCAAAGAAAGTACAGAATCACAGGCTCAGGGGATCATGGATTTAGAGCTGGGATGGACCTTAGTGAACATCTCATCTAATCTCCTTACAAAGCCATGAAACTAATAAGTGACAGAGCCAAGATTTAAGGATAGACAAGACTCTGGATCACGGAATCTAAAAATGTTGGTGCTAACGGAGACATTGAGGAATTTCTACCCTAAGCCCTTCCTTTCCTCCATTTTAGGAAGTCCCAGGAGAAGAAAGTGACTTGCCCAAGCTCACTAGGTGAGTTAGTGGCAGAACCAAGATTAAAACTTAGATCAGAACCCTGCCTGGTTCAGTATTTTCTTCTGTGATGAGAATACGTATCAGATGTGTCAGACACATGACCCACAACAGTCTGGAGTGTGACCTGAACTAGATTAAAATGTTATTGGGAAATATTTAACAAAATAAAGACATAATAAAGCATGGATACTATTAACTTGTGGTTTTCTAAGTCAATATGTGGCCCACAGGGATCCTTATGCATGATTTGGTGGCCCTTGCTTCTATTTGAGTTTGACTCCATCTCATTTAACCAAGCAAGCATTTGTGTGATGATGACATTCCAGACATTGTGCTAGCGACTGAAGCTAAAAAGACAAAAAAATGAAGTGCTCCTTGCCTTCAATGAGCTCACATGCTGCACAGTAAATACACAATTATTGGGAGGGGAGGGGAGGACAACATTCATCCCTGTGGGGGTGGGAAGGGCGAATCAGAGCAGGTGTCCTAAGAGACAACACCTGAGCTGAGCCTAAAGGGAAGAGAGAGATTCTGAAAGGGAAAACATGGAGGACGGAAGACACTTTAGACATTATTAATGTCTTCAGGGAATGCACAGAGGCAGGAAGGAGCATGTTGAATATAGGGAACAACTTGTAATCCAATTTGGCAGGAACATCGAATGTGTGCAAGGCAACAGTGTGAAAGAAGGCTGTAAAAGTAGGTTGGATCCAGACTACTGAGGACCTAAAATGTCAGGTGGAAATGTTTAGATTTTATCTTGTGTGCAATAAGGAAACCCAGAAGGTTTTTGAACAAGGGGTGGTATGGTCAGACCTATGCCTTAGGAACGTTATTTTGGCAGCTGGGTGGAGATGGACTGGAGAAGAAGGCAGGGGAACCAGTGAGGAGGTTTTTATAATCATCTTGAGAGGAGATGGGGACTTGGGAATGTAAATGGAGAGGAAGGAAATAAATAGGAAAGATATTATGAAGACAGACATGACAAGATTTGACTACTGACTGAATATGTGGGGAGTGAGGAAGAGGGAAGCATCAAAGATCACTCTGAAGTTACTATCTTGGGTGACTGGGGGATATTAGTGCCCTAGGCAGAAATAGGAAAGTTTGTAGAAAGGCCAGGCTTAGGAAGAAAGGTGGTGAATTGCATTTTGGACATTTTGAGATTGAGATGCTGATGGGACATCCAAGTGGAGATGGAGATCAGGCGGTTGGCAATGCAAAACTAGACTTCAGGGGAGAGATTCTGTGCTGTATACATAAATTTGGGAGTTATCTGCATAGAGATGATAATTGAACCTAAGAGGTCTAAAAAGGTCACATAAGAAAAGGAGCGGATGGGAGAAGGTGGGGAAAGATAGCAGATGATTCCTTGAAAGTATGCCAGGGTTGATGACAAAGGCTTTTTACACATTGGGAAAATCTGGGTATGTTCATAGGCAGTGGGGAAGGAGCCTGAAGAAAAATTGCAAATTAGAGAGAAAAGGAGGGAATAATTCCTGTGGCAAGCTCCCAGAAGGGACAAGAAGGGAATGGGATCAAGGGCACAAATAAAGACCTTGAGAGAATGACCATTCTCTCAAGAGGACAGGTAGAGAGGAACAGGGGTTTAGAGGTATGGTGTAGGGGAGATGAGGTAGCTCATAATAGATGGTCTCAATTTACGCAGTAAAGAAATGGGTGAGTCTTCAGCTGAGAGAATGGGTAAAGGCATTGCAGCCTGGAAACAAAAGGAGGTTTGGAAGAGTGACTTTAAGGAGTGTGATAAATCATTAGTCAAAAAATAATAACACTTTCTGCTCCCTTAGAGTTTGGAAGTTGTCAGTCCAGCGTATTGTCATGCTTAGACTTCTGTATCTAAAAATTTGAATGACCCTGGCATACTTTTAAGGGATCATCCTGTACCTCTCCTTCTTTCCTCTTTTATTGTCAAGCTTCTAGAAAGAGTTGTCCATTTCCCCACCACCTACTCAATACATCAACAACTCAACTCAGTCAACTCAAACTATGTGCCAAGCACTATGCCAGGTGTTCAGAATCAGATCAGGATCTGGAGGGAGTGGGGAGATGAGGAAGAGACTGCAGCAGCCTTTCAGGAGTCAGGTTTGGTTTCCGTCAGTACTAAACCTGTCCTCCAGGGCCTGGCCTTTTCCAAGGGGCACTAAATTGACATTCAGGAGCTGAAGGTTGCCCTCTCAGTTGCCTCTGCCTCTGGAAGCTGTTTTTCTTTGTGTGACTCCCTTGAGGAGAGGAGTCTGGAGAGGATGCCAAGGGAGATCGCTCTCCAACCTGCCACAGATCCCTAATGCAATGTGCATTTACCTGAGTCCTCCTTCCCTCCCCTTCACAGCAGCTCATTTTCTCTTGCTGGGTAGGCAAATGTCTGCAAAATGAGCTAGAGCCTCCCCCAGGCTGTTGCTCTAATAAGACAAATATTTCGATTCATAGAATGTTAGGCTGGAAATGAACTTAGAGATTAATTAGGTCAGAGGTTCTTAATGCGATATCCATTGACCATAACTTTCAGAGAGTATGAGAATTTGGATGGGTTTATAAAAATTACATCTTTATTTTTATTAACTTCTAACTAAAATTTAACATTTCCTTCAATTATTTAAAAAAAGCATTATTCTGAAAAGATTTCATCACATTATCAAAGAGGTCCATGACACATGCACAAAAGGTTAGGAACTCCCTCATTTTACAAATAGGGATACTGAGGTCTGATCCTGGGCTTTCTGCTAACAGCAAGAAAGAGGACTGGTCTGCTGTGAAGAGTGGGTTTGGGTGCAGGTTAAGGGGGGAACTGTGGGGAGGTGGCTTGCTTTCAAGACGGGGGAAGCAGCAGGGTAGAGCTAGAAAGAACCCTGAGTTGAGTTTCAGAGAACTTTGTATATGCTTTATGTAGGTGAATATAGTATACATGGTCTCTCCCTATGGAATGGAAACCCCTTAAGGGCAAAGCATGTTCTATCACTTGTCTTTGTATCCTTGGAGCCTAGCACAGTACTCGGCACATAGTAAGTGCTTAAGAAAGGTTTGTTGATTGATAATTAAAGTAAGAAAGGACTTAGCATTCAAAGTTGGAAAGAACCATGGAGATCAACCACTCCAAAGCCTTCATTTTATTATTTACTACCTCATGTGACCTTAGACTAGTCTCTTCACCCATCAAGGCATCAGTTGCTAACTCCAAATCCTATTAACATCTATGGCTGATCCAGGAGTAAGTATAAAAACCAATATGCCTGATGGTAACTTTTCTAGGCCCCTAAAAGACCAATTTGAATTGTGATAATAAGGGGGAGGGGAAAAGAATGAGCATTTCTAGAGCACATACTATGTGTCAGACCCTGAGCTAAATACTTCACCAACATTATCTCATTTGATCCTTACAATAACCCGCTAAGGTAGGTTAGCTGTTATTATCCTCATTTTATAGTTAAGGAGACTGAGGCAAAAAAAGAGTTTAAATGGCTTGCCCAGGGCTACACAGCTAGCAAATATTTGAGATGGGGTTTGAGCTCAGGTCATCCTGATTCCAGGCCACTCTATCCATTGTACCACCTCAATATCTCTAA
Organism: Notamacropus eugenii; assembly: GCF_028372415.1. NCBI lineage: Eukaryota > Metazoa > Chordata > Mammalia > Diprotodontia > Macropodidae > Notamacropus > Notamacropus eugenii. Next base: position 441,336,039 of record NC_092872.1, on the reverse strand, counting down.
TAATAACTTAACATTTGCCTAGCTCTTGAGTTTGCAGGGGCAGCTAGACTGGCACAATGAATAGAGTGCTGGGTCTAGAGTCAAGAAGACTCATCTTCCTAAGTTCAAATCTGGCCTCAGACATTTACTAGTTGTATGACCCTTGGCAAGTCACTTAACCCTGTTTGCTTCACTTTCCTCATCTGTAAAATGAGCTGGAGAAGGAAATAGCAAACCACTCCACTTTCTCTTCCAAACCCCCAAACCCCAAAAGGGGTTATGGAGAGTTGGACATGACTGAAAAATGACTTAACAACCACACATACTTTGTAGAGCATTTTCACCTACATTATCTCATTTGATCATCACAACAGCCTAGTGAGGGCAGAGATTATTACGCTTATTTTTACAGAAGAGACTGAGGAGACTGGTCTAAGTTCATTTATATGGTTAGTGGCAGAGGGAGGCCTCAAACACAGGTCTTACCCCAAGTCCAGAACCCTTTCTAGTACATGGCTTATTCAGAAAAAGTGATCATACTGAATGCATGCCTCTCTGCATTTTAAGCTGATCCACTTGGTGGTAAGAATCTTGCTAGTGTGGAGTCCTTCGGAATCTGAAATATCTGCTCTGTCATGGCCCTGAGAACAGATGAAAGCAATTAGCAAGGTGATTAGGAAAGTCTTCACCTAGGGGGAACTCTTGGGAGAAACACTGTGGGGGAATGGTCATTTTTCCTTTGCTGGCAGCGTTCTAGAATTTGGCTTTCCAGGAGGAAGCACTGACCTGAAAACACCTGGACCATCAAGGCTTATCTCATGTTTGCTTTTATCCTGCTATGGGGGGGGGAGGAGGAGGAAGAGGAAAAGGAGGAGAAAATTAATGGGCCCACAGTAATGCCATAGGGAGGAGCAAGCGGGAGAAGGAGGATGCTTCTCTTAACACAGGATAGGAAGAGTGAAGGATTAAGAGACTTGGAAATTCAACTCTGGATCACAGGATTTAGGGCTAGAACTTGAGATCCATGTTGTCCAACCCCTTCATTTTACAGATGAGGAAGTTGAAGTTCAAGACCAGGTCCTTTCCACCACATCGTGCTTCTTACATTGTCTGATTTGTTTGGCATGTTCTTGCTCACATTATTCAGTCGTAACCATGATAATAATAATAATAGCTAGAATTGATATCGCTTTTACTATGTGCAGGGCACTGCGCTAAGTTAATTATAAATGTTATCTTATTTGATCCTCACAACAACCCTGGGAGGTAGGTACTGTTATTATCACCATTTTACAGAAGAGGAAATGGACGTAATAGAGTGACTTGCCCAAGATCATACAACTAACTAGTAAGTATTTGAGGCTGATTTGAACAAAATATTCCTGACTCCAGGCCCAGTGCTGTACCCACTGTGCTATCTAGCCACCTCATGATTTCAGAGCACTGATAATGAAGCATGCTAACCACTTCCTGACAGAGTGGTGATGGAGCCAAGATTCAGAGTGACACATACATTTTAAGAAGCAGTCAATATGGAGATTGGTTTTGTTTCATTCACATTTTTTTACAAATGCTTTAAAATTTTTGTTCCACCTCCCATTCCCAACTTGGAGGGCAGGGCAAGAGTTAGAGTTGAAAAAAAAAGGAAAGAAAAGAATGTCATTGAAGTATTTTTTAAAAATGCAAATAAGAAAACAGAGAAAGATCAGAAGGAATTACAGACGAGTCACATTTTGATTTTAAAAATATACTTTAAAAGAAAAGCAAGCTGTGTGTAGTAGAGATTTGCAATTTCAAATTCCATTCTTTTTTTTTCTCTTCTACTATGTATATGGGAAATGCTTTTTTGGTGTTTCAAAATTAGAAAAAAATTTTAAAACCACCTAATTGCTCAAATAGAAATGTCTTTCCCCACCCCTTTCCCCAGGAAATGCACAGAGGAAGGGTGAGGAACTGTGCCCTGACTTGGAGGGCTGATTGTGATGTAGTACAAAAAGCAAAGCTCAGAGACGGGAGGCCTAGGCTAGATAGCTAGTACAACTATTAACTTCCTCTGTGATCTTGGATGAATCACTTCCCTCTTTTCAGCTTCCAAACCTCAGTGTCATATAAGGGACTGATTAGTGTTGGTGGACATTGGTAGTCACAGGTTATTACATAAGGGAAAAAGGTAGAGGTATAGAAGTTAGATTCTCTCCTACTCTGAGCATCACAGAGATATCAGTCAGACCAGTTAGATAACACCTTACAGGCTCACAGGGAGGCCAGAATAGATATATCCCTAGAGTCTCTTCCACAGCACCGTCCACCCCCTTCTCCAAGAGAGATTTTAATTTCTGCCAGAAGGGAAAGTAGGAGGATGGGGGCCAGAGGTGACCCCTCTGCTCTTCTTGGACATAGGGTATGTTAGACTAGAATTATATCTATCTGTTCCTTTAGATATAGTTAGTGTAAGGGATACTGTGGGGCAACTAGGTGGCATAGTGGATAGAGTTCTGGACCTGGAGTCAGGGAGACTCATCTTCATGAGTTCAAATCTGGCCTCAGATACTTACTAGCTGTGTGACCCTGGGCAAGTCACTTAACCCTATTTACCTCAGTTTCCTCATCTGTAAAATGAGCTGGAGAAGGAAATGCCAAACCACTCCAGTATCTCTGCCAAGAAATCCCCAAAAAGGGTCATTAAGAATCAGACATGACTGAAAAATGATTAAACAACTGGGATGATTTGAAGGAATTCAGACTAGCGGTTAAGGGTATAAGAAGGTTTAGAAGGAATTTGGGTAGCTAGGTGACACAGCAGATAAAGTGCCAGGCTTGGAGTCAGGAAGACTTATCCTCATGAGTTTAAATCTGACCTTGGAGACCACTAGCTGTGTGACCCTGGGCAAATCACTTAACCTTGTTTGCCTCAGTTTTCTCTATTGTGAAATGAGTTGGAGAAGGAAATAGCAAACCACTCCAGTATCTCTGTCAAGAAAACACCAAATGGGGTCAGGAAGAGTCAAACATGCATGAAAAATAACAAAGGGAATATGGTTTTCAGGTTCAGACTAAACTCCTGAAAGCTATTTGCTAAAGGGGACAAGAACCCCCCCTCAGCTCTATATCCAAGGCTGGTCTTCCTTCCCACCAAATATCAGATCCACAATGGACACACACACAGAGGCAAAGAACAAAGAAACCTATTTACCCAAATATATAGCAAAACAGAAGTTAGAAAAGTATATATGAGAATATGCAGTAGACCATTGGGATTAAAATTGCTCAATCAAAAGGGAGAGACCCAGATCTTATCCAAGGAAAATAAATTCCCTAAAATTTTTAGAGCAGCAAGCTGTGGATAAGGACGTAATGGAGACTGCCAGCTTCTTTCATGTCAGCCACTTCCCAGAGTCCTTTAATCCCTTCAGCAACTCAAAGTAGAGTTGGCATTGTTCATCTTTCCTCTCAAAGTTGGAAACAAGAAAAACCAAAGACATGGAAGGAACTAGATCTCTCTTCTCTCTCTTCTCAATAACCCTATCCTGCCCTTCACATAGCTGCTGTTGTTGATCTCCACCAATGAGAAGAGAGTCCCATACCAATGAGTCTGGGAGCTTGGATTATGTAGATTCTATATTTCACCTCTAATCTAGCAAATTGACAGATTTGACAAAAGATGGAAATAACTAATGTTGTAGGACTTATGAAAAGATGAGCACTAATGCATTATTGGCAAAATTTTGAATTGACTCAACCATTCTGAAAAGAAATCTGGAATTATGTGAGAAGAGGGACTAAAATGAAATGCCCTTTAGACAAGAAATTCCACTGCTAAGCAAATCAGTGACAAAAAGAAAGGTCTCATGTGCACTAAAATGTGTCTAGCAGCACCAATTTTAAAAGCAGAGAATTAGAAACCAAGTGTTTGCACATTAACAAATTGTGATACACAAATGGAATGGAATGTTATTGTGCTGTAAATAATTATGAATATAGTGAATATCGAGAAGCATGGGAAGACTTAGATACACTGATGCTATATGAAGTAAGCAGAATTAGGAAAAAATTAGTACAAGGTAAATAGAAAGAAAAACAACTTAATACAAATTGAATATTGAGAAATTATAATGACTAAGATTGGCCCTCAAGAAGACATGAGAAGGCACCTACTCCAATTCTTTGCAGAAGTGGAGGACTATGAGTATGCAACACTGCATATAATGTTAGTCTCTTTTGATGTGTTGGTTAGATTTGCTGAATTTCCTCCCCCTTTTCTTATTATTTACTATAAAGGGTGGTTCTCAGGGAAAGTGTCATTACATTGGAAAATATAAGTGATACAAAAGCAAAGGGTAACAATAAAATGATCATTTTTAAAGTGAGTTTTATAATACAAGGTATTATAGAAGAGAGACAGATTTGGAGTCAAGAAACATGATTTGGGGCTCCAACTAGTTGCATGATAGTATATTTCTTTTTACCTCTATGAATAATTGTTTTTTTATCTGTAAAATGGGAGTAAAAATATTTGTACTTCTTTCTTTACTTAGTTGCTAGGAGGGTAAAATACTTTCTAAGCTTTGAAGCCTTATTACTGTATATTGCATTTTTCAGCTGGTCCTTGGTATGCAGCAGGAGGCCAGGTTATCTTGTACAGTTTGTTGTCCTGTATACAGTGGTTTACATGTTTTCTTCCCAATTAGATTGTGAGCTTGTCAAGGACAAAGACTGACTTTTGCCTTTCTTCATATCTCCAGAGCTTAGCACAGTGCCTGGCACATAATATGTGATTAATAAAAATTGATTGATTGACTAAGAGATGGCAAGTAGAGGAGAGAGAAGAGAGTGAGGCAAGGTGAAAGAGTCCACAATTCAAAGAGTATTTAGTTCTCTGCTGTCCATGGTTTCCCCTGTCACAATGAGGATTTTCTGCTCCTAATACTGTTACTTTCCTGACTTAGTTCTTTTCAGACTTGCCAGAAACAGCAGCTGCTTCAAAGAAACATCAATTTGGGGCATTTAACAAAGGCCAAATGCTGCCTTTTTGAAAGTAGCTTGCTGAGAAGGGCCATCCGTGGTGGAATCAGCAGGCACACGGGTCTAAGGACAAATCAAATTGTTTGCTCCCAGATTCTCCCATGCTGTAGAAGAGAATTTACTCGATCATCTTGTCTCCTTCTTACTAGGTTTCCCCTCCTCCCTTGGCTTTAGCAACATCCCATTTCCACTGTTTTTCTCCTACTTTCATAATTTGCTTCTCTATTTTCTTCGTTGGCTCCTAATATCCTTTCTGGCTTTAGGATATGTAGAGGTGTTCTTTAGGGTCTGTCCTTCACCTCACTTTTCTTTTACCCTTCTGTTCTCTTTCTTGGTATTTTCATTCACGCTCAGACTTCCAAATACTACCTCTTTTCAAAATTATCCTTCTTACAAGTTTTCCTGATTGTTCACTCTTCTAGTCATCCACATTCGCAGCACAGGAATTACCTTCCCTCTTCATTCTCTCCTACCCTACAAAGCAAATCAGTTGCCATTTCTATCTCCAAAACATCTCTCATGTTGTCCACTTTTCTTCACTCACACAGCCACCGTCATCCTTTAGTCTCTCATCACCACTTGCCTGGACTATTGTAACAGCCTTCTATATGGTCTTCCTGCCTCAAATATCTCTTTTCTCCAATATATCCTCTACTCATTTGCCAAATTTCTAAAATACAGTTCTGATCATGTCACTCTCTTGCTCAATAACCTCTAGTGGCTCCCCATGACCTCTAGACTCAAATATAAATTCTTCTTTTTGGCATATAAAGTCCTTCATAACCTGGCTCCATTCTACCTTTCCAGTTTTACCTCTCTTTTATGCAATCTTTGCTCCATCAAATTTAGCTTTGATGTTCCTCACATGTGTTGTCCCATCTCCCATCTGTTTGCCTCCACACAGGTTATTCCCCATGCTTGGAATGCTTCCATCATTACCTCTGCCTCTTAGAATCTCTGTTTTCTTTGAATGATCAGCTTAAATACCATCTTCTTTATGATTCTTTCCTGTCTCCTCAAATGCCTACAGCCTCTCTTAAATGATCTTGTCTTTATATTATATGCATTTGTATTGTACATGTCGACTCCCTCTACAGAATGGAAGCTCCTTGAAAGCAGAAAAGATTTAATTTTTGTTTTTGTATTTTGAATGCCTACCATAGTGTCTTCTTGTACATTGTGGGTGTTTGATAAATGTGTATTGACCAATTATTTAAATAAGGCCATAGGATTTAGAGCTGGGAGGAAATGTGCAGGATCACTTACTCCAACTCTCATTTTTACAGATGGAATGACTGAGGCGCAGAGAGGCTATGATCTCTCTTGTATAAAAATAGAATCACACAAGATAGCATGCAGTAGACTCAGGATTGGAGCCCAGATTCTCTATCATCAGATCCATTGTTCTTTTCGTTACGTCATACTGTATCTTTAAGTCCAGCCCTTAACTCTTTTCTGAGCTCCAGACCCATTTTTCTACCATTAGGGTATCTTTGTGTAACTATACCACAGGCACCTTAATCACAACATGTCCAAAGATGAGCTTTGTATTTTACCTTACTTTGTTTAACCTATTTCTGTCCATGGTATCCTGATTCATCTAATCTTCCATGCTTACAATAGTGAGACTACCTTTAACTGTTCTCTCTCCCTCCTCTCTAAATATCCAATCAGTTACCAAGTCCTGGCATGTCTACCACTATGACATCTCTCAAATCTCTCAATTCTTCTCCATTCCTACTGCCATAGGCTCTCATTATAACCCAGAGATTGAAATAGCCTCCTGTAGGGTCTCCTGCTGGCATGCTCTCTCTTTTCCAATCTGTCTCAATATAGCTAGCAGAATAAGCTATTTACTTATCTATCTGTCTGTCTGTCTATCTATCTATCTATCTATCTATCTATCTATCTATCTATCTATCTATCTATCTGTGTCTGTCTGTCTATCTATGTATGTTTAGTTTTCAAAATTCACTTTTCTAAGATTTTGAGTTCCAAATTTTTCCCCTTCTCTTCCCTCCCCAAGATGACATGCCACCTAAAACAAGCTATACGTGTATAATCATATTAAACATATTTCTACTTTAGTCATGGTTGTGAAAAAAGAATTAGAACAAAAAGGGAAAAAAACCACAAAAAAAAATAAGAGAGAAAATAGTCTGCTTCATTCTGGATTCAGACTCCATAGTTCTTTCTCTGGATGTGGATAGCATGTTCCATCATGAGTTTTTTGGAATTGTCTTGAACATTGCATTGCTGAGAAGAGCTGTCAAAGCTGGTCATCACACATGTTGCTGTTACTGTGTACAGTGTTCTCCTCATTCTGCTCACTTCGCTTAGCATCCATTCATGGAAGGCTTTCCAAGTTTCAGAACAAACTTTCTTATGGAAACATTTGGTCACGTTGTTTCTGCTCAAAGATCTTCAAGGACCCCATTCTAGGTGGTGCAGGGGATAGGCAAAGAATAAGAAAACCTGAATTCAAATTCTGCCTCAATCACTTGCTATCTGTGTAGCCACAAACAAGTCACTTAACCACTGTTTGACTCAGTTCCTTGTCTGTAAAATGCGAAGGATAATACCTACTTTACAGAAGATAAAATGAAATGATATTTGCAAAGTGCTTTGCAAACCTTAGAGCGCTCTCAGTACTACTTATTGTTGGTGCTGTGGCATTATTGATGTTTACGTTTTTCTGGCATTTAAGGTATTGCCCAATATAGCACCACCCTACCTTTCCAGGCTTATCTTATATAACACTCGCTCTTTAGGCTTTCCTCTTTTGTGGTAAATAGCAGAGCTTTGGCTGCTTGGAAGGGAGTAAGAGAAGAGCTTGAAAGCCGAAAGAGAAGTGCCACGAATAAGGTCAATGACTAAGGGATACAGAAGAGGCCAACATGGTAAATGCAGAAGGAATCATTTCTCTCCAAGTCTGGTCCACCCTTGCCCACATCCTTGCTCCCAGAATGGAGAGTTAGCTACAGCAAGAAGCAGCCAGAGATCCCTGCCGATGACAGAACACTGAACAGAAAAATCCAAACTGCAGCATTTTCAATCTGTCTTGGGTTCTGAGTTCATTCTCCATGACTCAAGGAGATAGCTAGACCCAGGTCCAGAATTTCTGAATCTTCACCTAAAGACTGACTTCATGGAATGCTGTGAGTCAAACATTTCCTTCCCACAGTCAGTCAGTCGATAAACATTTATTAGCTACCTACCATGTACCAGGCCCTGTTCTAAGCTTTAGGCATAACAAGAAAGGCAAAATATAGCCCCTGCCCTCAAGGAGCTCACAATCTCATGGAGGAAGATGACACATAAAAGGGAGCTGAAAATCAGCAAAGGGAAGGTTATGTGATGGAGAAGTCCAGGGAGTGCATCTGGGTGGGAAATGAAGAGATGTCTGGAATTCCTCAGAGGAAAGGAGGGAGGAGCCCCAGTGCAGAAGGTGCGGAAGTAGGTGCCAGGTCCAAGGCTCAAGGGATCTTGTAGTATGAAGAGGTTTCTGGAGAGTTTCAGAGAGGATTAAACAAACCAAACTTTATGTTTTCTAGAACTCTGGATTTGGAGCAGCCTATATACCAACAGGGAGGCCTAGCCAGCTTTAGAATATGCAGGCATATAGCCATGTGGTAGGTACTCTATTATGCATTGTTTTAGTGTTTCTATACAAAGATTAAAGCACTATGTACAGTTAGGCATGTTCTATGAGTTCCTGTGAGAAGCAGACTGTATTATGCCAAGGTTACCCGACTAGGAGAACTAGAGAAGAAATTGACCTTTTCTCAGAACTATTCAGAGGGAAGGAGTACTTAATGTCTGGGTGAACATGAGAATCTCAGTTCCTCTTTCTTCCTGTGGAACTACTTGGTGGTTAAGCTTATATTACTACCCTCAATGCATCTTATGTTCCAGACAAAGTGGTCTATACTCTGACACCCAAATAAGCCATTTACCCTTTCACCTCTATGCCTTGGATCAAGCTATACCTTATGCTTATTATAAATCCCTCTTTCGTCTTTAACTATTGAGCTTCTCTTTTCAAGTTTAAAAAAAAAGTTTTATATTCAATTTTACTTTATTTTCAGGTCAGCATTCTCTTCATTTCACCTTCCCCTTCCCCCATAGAGAAAGCAAGAAAAAGAAAACTCATTACAAATATATACAATCAATCAAAACAAATTTCTGCATTGACCATGTTTTTTTTTTTTTAATGCTGCAATCTGCACTCTGAGTCTATCACTTTTCTATCTGGAGATGGGTAGCATGTATCATTATAGAACTGTGGTTGATTTAACTATTGAATTTCAACTCATTCTTTCAAACTCAGTTCAAATTACACCACCTCCATGAAGTCTTCCCTGATCCCCTTAATCAGTGAAATCCTTTCTCCTAACATAACATTCTCTCACATAACACTTTGTCTTATGATTCCATTGCATTCATCAACTGAAGTTATGCATTTTAGTTATCTGTAATATGTAACATTTTTCTAACATATTAGAAACTCTCTCAGCAGGGATTTTCCTAAATTATAAAATGAGAGGGTTGAATTAGATGATCCTTTTGGTGTCTTCTGGCTCTAAAGCCTATAAAACACTTATAAAACTATTAAGTGCTGATTTTGTGCAGGGTGATGGGAAAATATTATTTTTAATATTTCTTTTTAGAAATCAAAGCTATCGATAGTTACATGAAAAATGCTCAAAATCACTAATATTTAGAGAAATGCAAATTAAAACAACTCTGCGGTATCACTTCACACCTATCAGATTGGCTAACATGACATAAAAGGAAAATGAGAAATTCTGGAGGGAGTGGAGAAAAATAGCTACACTGGTACACTGTTCATAGAACTATGAACTGGTCCAATGATTCTGGAGAATAATTAGGAACTATACCCAAAGGACTTTCAAACTGTGCATACTCTTTGGCCCAGCAATACCACTACTTGGTTTGTATCTCAAAGGGAGTAAAGAAAAAGGGAAAGGATTTATATGTACAAAAATATTTAACATGACTCTTTTCATGGGGGCAAAGTACTGGAAACCAAGGGGATGCCCATCAGTTGGGGAATGGCTGAACAAGTGATATATGATTGTGATGCGATACTATTGTGTCATAAGAAATGACAAGGAGCATAGATTGAGAAAAATCTGAGAAGACTTACATGAACTGATAGAAAGTAAAGTGAACAGAACCAGGAGAACATCGTATACAGCAATGTTATAACAACGATGAACTGTAAAGTTTTCGCTATAAGACTGTGAGAAATACAATGAAGTAAGATAATTCGAAAGGACTAATGATGAAAAATGTTATCTATCTCCAGTGAGAGAAGTGATGAATTTTGAGTAGAGACTGAAGTATTTTTTCTACTTTATTTTTTCCTCACCTTTTTTTTTTGCAACATGGCTAAAATGAAAATATATTTTGCATAACTTCATATATATAATGGGTGCCACATTGCTTACCTTTTCAGTGGGTGGAGGAGGGGTAGGAAGAAGGCAAAGAATCTGGAACTCTAAATAAAAAAAGAATGTTAAAAAAAGAAAAGGAAGATTGTCTTCTTTTCTTCATTTGTTTATGAGGTGTTTATACCCTAACACATGGCCAGTTTTTCTAAAAGTACTAAGCAGAGCTGAGCAAAATGTCTGTTCCTTTCTCTTCTCGTTCAGTAATTTCCACAGATCTTTAATATCTAACTACTCTAAAATTCTATTTAGATCCTTAATTTCTTGTTTGTTTGGGGTTTTTTGGGTCCAAACTAGGTATGTTGAGGTCCCTATTATAAACTTGCTATTTCTCTCTATATTTCACTTACCTTTTCCTTTAATTATTTAGATGTTATGCCAGGCAGAACATATATATTGGGCATTAATAGTTCATTATCCATTGTGACTTTAAGCATAATGTGGTTTTGCTGCTTATTTCTTTTAATCATGCCTATTTTTACCATTCTCTTGTCTGAGATCTTGATTACTACTCTTGCCTTTTTGAATTTATCTGGGACATAATAAGTTCTGCTCCATCCACTCACTTTAACTATGTGAGAAATGCTGATTTAAGTGTGTTTTTTTCTAAAAAGCATATTGCTAGATTCTGTTTTCTATTCCATTCCACTCCTGTCCTGTTTTATGAGTGATTTCATTTCCTTCATGTTCACAATTATGATTATTGGTTGTGATTTCCTTCCATCATATCTTCTTATATTTTTCTTCCCAGCTTTTTTGTAACAAAAGAAAGTGGTAAAAGAGAGAGTGTGATTATCACAAGTAATCTGTAATTTAAGTGGTCTGCTCCAGCTCCAGTGCCCCTTCTCTCTTCACCTCACCAAGATCATTGTTATTGGTTATTGCATTATCTTTCTTTCCTTTTAATATCCCTTTAACTATCCATCCTCCAAAGTTGAGGTTTGACTTACTTATGTCTATTTTTCACCCTCCCCACTCCATTCTTCCTCTTAAATTCCCTTCTTCCTCCCATATTTGCTTGTTTCCTAGATGAGTCAAATATGTTTCTACACCAAACTTTGTGTTTGTGTGTAGTGTGTGTATGATTGCACACTCATGTGTGTGTGTATGTGGGGGGAGACAGAGATAGAGAGAGACAGAGACAGAGAATATGCATGTGCCCCATCTTTCTTTGACTGGGAGATAGCTGTTCCTTCCATGCAGTTTGTATATTCTTCTTCTCAAGCACCTCAAATTATGAGAAATAGTAAATTCTTCCTCCTTCTTTTCCATTTCTTCCCATGTGTATTCTTTTTACTTCCCTTTTCTTTCCTGTCTTAAAAGCGTCAAAACTCAACCAAATTACTGTTAGTTTCCACATGTATTTTTCCTAACTCTCTCTGGTTCTTGAAGACAGAGGGGGCTTTAAAAAGGATAATTGTTTCCTCTCTACCTATTAAAATGTAAGATCATCAACTTACAGCCTTCCAGTTGCTCAAATGTATTTACCTTTGTAGATTTCTCTTGGCTCCTGTGTCTGAATTTCAAAATTTCTACTCAGGTCAGCTTTTTTTTTTTTTTTTTAAATCAGGAATCCTTGGAAATCTTTTTTTAAAAAAAGATATTTCTTTTCTTTGTAAGGCTACACTCAGCAACAATACCATACTCAAGTCTTTGTGTTTTGTCTTTTGGCAAGGAGCTTATTGGTGAATTCTATTATTACTTTGTCCTCTTGTTCTAATAGAACAGAACAGTTTTCTTTTATGATTTCTTTGAACAGATATGCAGGCTTTTTTTTTTTTTGGCTTGCTTATGGTTTTCAGGAAGTTCAAAGATTATTAAATTATCTTCCCTCAACTTGTTTTCCAGGTCAGTTGTTTTTGATAACAACAGATATCTTACATAATCTATTTTTTCAATCTTTGACTTTGTTCTGGTATTTCTTGTCTTCTCTCAAAGTCATTGAGTTCTGCTTACTCCATTCTGTTTGTCCAAGTGTCTCCTACTTGGGTAAGTTTTCCACCTTCCATTCTAAGCTATTTCTTCTCCTTCAAATTTTCCTCCAGTGCACTTGTTTACTTTTAATTTCTGGCTTCATTTCTTCTAGTCACTCTTTTAGTCCTTGTGGCAAAGCCATTTTTCTTTCTTTTTTTCCTTTTCCTCAGAAGGTCCGCTTGTACTTGTTATGGAGCTGATCTTTTCTTCTGGATTTGCCTCTTGGGTGTCTCTTAACGTTTGATGTCTCTAAGACACTTCTTTATTATGCTGGGTGTTTTCTTCTGTTTAGTCATATCTTCAGCCTTGGTTTTTATTTTAGAACTTTGTTACAGGGCCAGGCTCCACCTCTTCCCACACTCTTGGATTGGGATTTTAGGCCCTGTTTGGTCCTGTCCTTAATTTTCAGTGTTCCTATGGTTGGTTTCTACTTCTCATGGCATGTCTGAATACAGTGCACTGACAGGCTTCAGTCCTCCCTGGAGCATTCCAATTCAGGTGCTGCAAAATTCTGGGTACCCTTTTTTAGATCTTTGTGGAGTATGCGTAAGAGAGATGTTGGTGCTGGGAAAACAAGTTCCTGCCCTCAAATTAGGGATAAGATGCAAACTTAGAAAGTAATAATATGCAATAAAATGGAGGTGAATTAGAGATGTACAAAACAAAGAGCTATATGAGCTCTGAGAAGGAGGGTTTTTTGATTGGGGGAACATCAAGGAATGCTTCAAGGAAGAGATAGTAGCATTTGAGTTGGCCTTTTAAGAATGGGAATGACTTCAATAGGAAAAGGATAGAGAAGAAGGCATTCTAGGCACTGGAAAAATCAAGAGCAAAGGCACGGATCCAGGCAAGGGCAATGAATCTTTGGGGAGGGAGGGTGGAGTAGGGGTGTATGTGGGGGAACTAGAGAGAAGCTATCTAATATATCTAAAGAGTAGACTGCCCAGAAGTGAGTAATATTAACCCCAAATGGAGTTCTGGGGACTTAGGAGTACAGGAGCCAGAATGGTTATTGATTAAAAGATTCCATCCCATTCTTCCTGAGATTTTGACTTAGGATACAGAGATAAATTCCCTAAAACCTATAAAAACATCTAGGCTGGCCTAATTACAAGGATTGGTAACTTGGTTGGTTGGGTGGGGAGTCAATGCCACATTAGTAATTCTTTTGGGAAGGATAAACACATGAACTCAGCCATTAACAAGGTGGTAGCTTTTGCTGGACATGGAAGATGTCTGAAGCTTTTACCTGAGCATCTAGCAGTAGATTTAGGGAGTGCCAATATTTTATTTTATTATTTTTCAATTTCATATAGTAATAATGGACTGAATGTATAATGTGAATGCATTTCCTTGTGGGTCACTAGAAATGGAGGACAGGAATTTTAATGGGAAAGGAATCATAAGCTAAAACTAATCTATATTTAGAGATTTCTCCTGGAGCAAATTCTTGGTTGGTACAAAATACCAGTCAAAGCTGTGATAAACTAATGAAATAGTATATATGAAGAACTTACATTGAAAATCCTACATTGAGCCTCAGGTTCCCTGAGCCAAGATAGTGGGGTGGATGCTTGTAGATGGCAAGATAAGCTGCTTTGATGAGCTCTTTGATGATCAGAGGATCATAAATCTAGAAATGAAGTCACACCTGAGAGACCATAGAGTCCAAGCCCCTCATTTTACACCTAGAAGAACCCAGGCTCCAAGAGTTAAGTCACTTGTTCCACTCATAGAAATAGTTAGTGATGTGAGTAGGATTTAAACCCAAGTTGTCTGGCTCCAAAACCAGTGTCTTTCCACTATACCAAAGGCATCCGTCCTTTTCCTGTGACACATACCCAACAATCCCTCTTTCTGGCTTGGGAAGTATACTCTACTTATTGACATTTGCACATTGTAAGTTAGCAAATGTTTCTCCCTCATCTGCACATAAAGTACTTTGTTTGTGACTCTTATGAATTTATCACATTTAACTTTCTCTGGCTTCCTTTAAGTCCCAACTAAAATCCTACCTTCTACAGGAAGGTTTTTCCAACCCCTCTTAATTATTTCCTGTTTACCCGGTATATAGCTTGTTTTGTGTATTTGTTTACTTGTTTTCTCTTGTCTCCCCTACTAGATTCTAAGCTCCTTGAGGGTAGGTACTCTGTTTTGCCTCTTTTGTATCCCCAGCACTTAGCACAGTGCCTGGCATATTGTACACACTTAATAAATACCAACTGATTGATCATACTGGCTAATTGATCATTATCTCCCTTCTTTGACTGCAAGCAGGGACATTTTTTTATCTAGATCACTTAGCAGACCTGGCTCAAGACCTTGCACATAGTAGCCACTGAATAGAAGTTTGTTGGATGGAAGTGAACTGCTGAATAGCCCTCACAGAAGGGCTTTACATTCAGCAAAAAGTTCAGCAAATGTGAAATTGAATTGAGTATTTCTGATTCTCCCTGCTTCCCCCCTACCATCTTACATCCATCACTTAGATTAAGGGCTTGCAAAAATTAGGGGCCTAACAAATGTTTGTCTATTGAATTGAGTTGAGAGAATTTTAAATTTAAACCCCAGTCCCTGGCAGTAGGGAGAACGATCAGCAATTTTTAAAAATAAATGTTTTTGGTTTTTTTCTCAAACTCCTGCCTGGTATAAAAGAAGCTTCCATGTTTCTGAATGCTCTATGTTTAAGATGCAGTTAGTTTGATCTGATCATAAGCAAAAGAACTAAGAGGAGGAAAATGGCAGAAAAGCACTCCAGAGATCAGATGGTGAAACAAGAAGGGTAATGGTGTTTATTTAGAAATGACAAGCTCCCTTCCCCGCCTCTGGCTTTGCTTCAGTTTTTTGTTTATCCCTAAAGTCTGGATGGAGCTACTGTGTGCTCTGCTATTTTTAGCTCTGGCTAGCTGGCAGGCGGAGGTGGTCCTCCTGCTAACTGTGAGGGGGAGATGGGAATTTGCTGAATTAGACTCCTTGTTCTGCTAGAAGAGACTGGTAGACTTTTACTCAACTACA
Source organism: Notamacropus eugenii (assembly GCF_028372415.1). NCBI lineage: Eukaryota > Metazoa > Chordata > Mammalia > Diprotodontia > Macropodidae > Notamacropus > Notamacropus eugenii. The sequence continues at coordinate 441,320,575 of NC_092872.1, read as the reverse complement.
GGCTTTGGTGGTAGAAAGTGCAGGTCTGATACTGATAACTTGGTGATCTTTTCTTTGGACCTATACCTAATCTTGACTACCTCTACTAAAAGGGATTGCATCACTGTGAGTCAGATCTGTATTTTCTCTTCTCCTACAGAGGGAGGAAATTTATTATGCAAATGCCTGGAAGTTGTATATGAATCATTCATTCATTTAACAATTATTCATTAAATGCCTAGTATGAGCATAACCCTATGTTAGGGGTTTGGGAGGGAAAAGATTTAAAATGGATCCTGACCTAGTCATCAAGGGCCATATCTTTTCTTGAATCAGAGTTGAAATCAAAGTTAAATTTGCAAAGAGACAGTGTAACTTGGTAGGAATCACACCAGATTTGGAGTTCAAAGATCTGGGTTGGAGTTTTGGCTTTACCACTTGTTAGTCATGTGACCCAGGACAAGTTAATTCATCTGTTGGAGCCTCCATGTCCTCATCTGTAAAATAAATACAGGAATAATATTTTCATAAGGAAGAGTGGTGTAATGGATAGAGAATTGTTCTCTGAGTTAGGAAGCCTTGAGTGAAAGCTCAGCTTCTGACTAGGACTAGCTGTGTGGCCCTAGGCAAGTCATTTCAGGCCAGGCAACCCTTCAAGAATTCAAATCACAGCAAAGATGCTGAGCTGCTTTGATTGAAGAATGACCTCACCTGTAGAACCCTATACTGACAAAATCATAAGTCCAATAAAGATTTTAAAAAATCAAACCCACCACCACAACCAGCTGCACTGCCTTCCTCATAGGGTTGTTGTAAAAGTGCATTGTAAACAGTAAAGAATTTTAGAAATAGAGGTAGTTAATGTTCTTATGACTACCTCTGACTTCATCCTTGTTCCCAATTCAGAATCTGTCCTTAGAAGCCAAGAATCCTCTGGGGGTTGCTAGGAAGGCATTATGTTTGTTAAAGAGAGAGAAAGGTTCCAAAGTGTTTCTTGGAATGAATTCTTAGATCAACTTTCCCTGATCAGAGAATCTACACTTAGTAGTCAAGATTTGAGGTTGTTTTAAGGGGATTTCTTTAGGCCCCTGATTTTTTTTTTAAAGCAACCATTCTGCAAGTTAGGAATTTAAAGGCCATATAGTCCTGTTCCAGGGTGTACCTACAATGTTGTGGGCCTTCAGGATATACTAAATGATATTAAGAAGTACATAGACACACATACATACACACATATGCATATATGTGTATCCATACCTACATACATATTCAAATATTTTGTAGCAAGAGGAAAAGAGAGGGTGATATGATCTGATCAAAGTTTTTTTTTCTATTGGCTTTGATGAGACAGGACACACTACTGTTTTTCTGTCCCTGGATTTTTAGTCTAATTGAGGACAAACTGCAAATAGAAAGACCCTCAAAGCTGTTGTCTATATTCTCTTTATGAGAATCACGGTGTTACAAAAGAAGAGCCAGAGACTGAAGTCAGAAATTTACGAATTTATTGTATGGATGACAAGTCATTTCACTTCTGTGGACCTGATTGTCTCTTCTAAAATGATGGGATTAGATTGAATGATCTCTAAGGTCTCTTCCAGCTCTCACATTGAATGTTCTAATATTCAGTGTCCCTTCTGGTTCTAATAATTTGCCAGGTAACCCTGGGCAAGTAACTTAATCTTTCTCAGTCTCTGTTTCCTTATCTGTAAAATGGGAATACTAATAGTATCTACCCTCACAAGGTTGTTTTGAGGTTCGAATGGGATAATACCTCTAAAACCTTTCTGAAACCTGAAAGCACTTCAAAAATATTAGCATTTTCTTATCATTCTATTAAATTGTTAACATTTTTATAGCACTTTCAGATTTTATTATTATTATTGTTTGAGGGGCAGTGATGCAGTAGATAGAGTGCTGGGCCTGGAGTCAGGAAGACTCTTCTTCCTGAGTTCAAATCTGGTCTCAGACATTTACTAACTATGTGACCCTGGACAAGTCACTTAACCCCTGTTTGCTTTAGTTTCCTCATCTGTAAAATAAGCTGGAGAAAGAAAGGCAAACTACTCCAGTATCTCTGACAAGAAAACCCCAAAGAGGGTCACAAAGAGTTGGATAGAAATGAAGTGACTGAACAACAATTGTTATATTATCTATTATTATTACATATTATAATGTATATTATATATAACCTATTAATGATCCTAGTGTTCTGGGTGTCCAGTGTAGACTCTCATTATTGCTATTTTTAAATTCTGAATTATACACTAAAGGGAATTGGGGATGGTGCTATTTGCAACATGATTCCTCTGTTCCTTTGTGTTTTGGGAAGAAAAAAGTGCCTGTAGTCCCTTGACATTATCAAGGAAACACACCTGGGGGCTGGCTGTCTTCATCACTGCGGCTTCAGGTTCCTATGAAATCGATGCTTCAGCCACAAGTTCATCCAACAAAAGGCACCAACGTCACCAAAGCCTGGAGCTTCTCAAGGGCACCTGAGGTTAAAAAAAAAAATGAAGTTAAGGAGGCTTGTTTATTCCCTCTGTACTCTCCATACTGATCTACTCCATTCCCGCCTCTCCAGGGGACTGGTTTATGCAGAATATTGGACAGTGGACATTGACAGGTGCAGGCCCACCAATGAAGGAGGTTCTTTATGAGAGCTGAGGTCACAGAGACCAATCCTGTGAACATTATACAAGCAAGACTCCCTTGGGGAAGCTAGGATTTCACTGTCTTTGAGCTCAGAATAGATTATGCCTGCCATTACTCAGCATGTGGGAAGACAATGTTTATGCTAGTAAATTGTATGTCAGATAACAATAACAATAAAAGAAAAACAAAAAAGTGCACTGTGAGACTCTGACATAATACTATCCTCTAGTACTTTAGGGTTTACAAAGCACTTTATAGTCACAATCTCACTTGTCACTCACGACCATCCAGTAAAATATATAGAATAAACGTCATTAGCATCTCCATTTTTCAGATGAGGAAACTGAGACACAGTGAAGTCATTTGCCCAAGACATACACCAAATAAATGAAAGAACCTTTGGATTTCAGAACCAGTGCTTTTTCTGTATACTAAACTGCTTCTTCTCCTTTCCCCCACAAGAAAACACACACACACACACACACACACACACACACACACACACACACACACACACATTGTATCTGCCTGTGGAGGCATCTAATGACACAATGGGTTGAATGCTGGGCCTGAAACTGGGATGATCTGAAGTGAAATCTGGCCTCAGACATTTACTAACTATGTGACCTTGGAGAAATTATTGAACCTCAGATTGCCTCAGTTTCTTCAAATGCAAAATGGGGATTATAATAGCACCCATCTGGCAGAATTGTTATGAGGATCAAATGAGATATTTGTGAAAAGTCCTTAGCATAGTGTTTGGTACATATAGTAGGCACTATCTAATTATTCTTTGCCCTCATCTAACACTTTGCTCTCTACATAGCACAATACAATTTTGCTGACCTAGAAATGTTAGATACTATTCCCACTACTGGCAATATTCCTCTGAGAAGATCCCCAGGAACACTTAAAGAAACAATTCAATCAGTAGGTATTCATTAAGCACCTACCATGTAACAGGCACAGCTCTAGGCACTAGAAATACAAATACCACAATTTATTATGTTTCTTTTAATAGCAAAATATTTAGAAGTATCTCTTTAACATTTGACATTGTTATTTTTAAACATCACTTTGCAGGAGCTTAGATTCCCACATTGTATCTTACTTCCTGTCATCATATAAAGATGCCACAGAGCAGGTGTGTTGCCTGTAAACACACCCACAGTACCAAACAAATTGGACAGACATTTTAATAGCAGCTCAATAGATCACTGAAGTCAATTGCAAAATACATCTCTCCCAGCATTTACTGTGGCTGCTGGTGCACAGATGGAGCAAGGTTTGGGACAGGTCTAGAAACTGCTCACTCTGGTTGTTTCCGTGAAACAAGAAAAGGAAATACTTAGAATATTAGTACATGGAAAGGTAGCCATAGCCTTTATAATAGAAGGTTTGAATATGACTCATAGAGAATTAGAACTAGAAAGAACCCTAGAACCTAGATTGGGGTGGGGTCAGGGCTTAGAAAAAAGATAGGCACCTAAAGGGACATCAGAACAAAGAAGCACAAGACACTGTTCTTGCCCTCAAGCAAAATTCAGTCCAGTTGGGGGAAATAGATCATACATTTAAACACAACTAGTAAAAAAATTAGTGATACAGGAGTCATAAAGACAATAAATGCTATAAAAGCTCAGAAGAGAGAGTATCGAGGGTTATTGGAGGAAGTAGGATTTGAACTGACCTTTAGGGGAAGGGAGGATTTTGAAGAGAAGAGAGAGGATGAATATGGACCTTCCAGGCAGGAGAAACTATGGGAACAAATATGGGCATAATGTGTTTGGGAGATAGACAGTGGATCAGTTCTGCTGGAGCCAAGATCTCCAGCCCCAGAGAGTAAAGGATGAACCCTTTATCTTGGATACCAATCAGATATACCTATCTAACTTTGGATATGCCAGGAACCAATGTTTCTATTCTAATCTCTCTTATGGGTCACATCTATTTTTAAAGTCGATGAGGTATTAGAAGCGTTATTCCTAATTATTCAGAAATTATTTGTAGGAACAATGAAAGGAGAAATATGGTGTAATAGAAAATGTACCTGTTAAGGAATAAGAAAACACAGGTTCTGGACATGATTCTGCCACTTGCTACCCATTACCTTGTGGATATGATGTCAAAGGAGGAGGGTTTGGACGCTGACTATGCTATTTACTATCTAGGCCACAGATGACAGATGTATGACTCTCAAGTGCAGCCAGCACCAGATTAAAAGGTAATTGAGAAATATTTAACAAAATTAAAAAATATAATAAAACATAGACAATATTAGTATGTGGTTTTCTAAGTCAATATGTGGCCCACAGGGATCCTTAGGTATGGTACATGCCCCCACTTTTCTCTTCAAGTATAACAGCATTGATTGAGGTGACTGTGGCCAACTCCATTTACTTCTCTGGGCCCCAGTCTTCTCAGCAGTTAAATGTAAGTACTGAACTAGATAATCATTAATATCTTTCAGGCCTTAATCTTATGAGTACTTTGATCCTAAGTCATTTCTCTTCCCTGGACCTGATCTGTAAAACTAAGGGTTCAAACTAAATGGTCTTTAAGGTTCTTCACAACTTTTCAAGGCAGCTAGATGGTTCAGTGGATAGAGTGTTAAGCCTGGAGTCAGGAAGACCTGAGTTCAAATTTGACCTCAGCCACTCAGTAGCTGTGTGACCCTGGGCAAGTCACTTAACCTCTGTTTGCCTTAATCCACTGGAGAAGGAAATGGCAAACCACTCTAGTATCTTTGCTAAGAAGACAACTGAACAACACAATTGAACGTAAGAGTTGTACACAACTAAACAACTCTATCATTCTGTGATTATGCTTTCTAAATCTTTTCTAGCTCTCATGTTCTACGTTCTATGACCTATTGAAAAATATCAGCCTTCTCTGCTTTTAAAGGTATTTCAACATATAAAAGCACATCTTTATGAGTTATGGACTTTATGAGTTAGTTACTTGAGATTACGTCAGGGAACATAGGAATAGGTAACACCTGCCTGGAGGCGGGGATCCGGCACCCATGACTTTCAGCAGTCCCTTTATTACTCTGCTCTATGATTTCAGAATCTAGGTCCAAGTGCCGTCCCAGATTTTTCCCTATAGCCAAATCTTCAGTCATCACTGGGCATAAGGAATACTTACTGTACACCCTGTACCAGAGCTGCATCAGCTTTTCTTTTTCAGCTGAGAACCTCTGATGAAGCATTGCCACAGCTGATCCAGCACTTTGCAAATATCAGGAAGATAAAGGGGTAAATATTAACCAGGAAGCACGTGGATGAGCAGAACAGCTGAGGATTACCTAACTGGATGAAAACTGATAATATAAAGGGATTGTCCTTTGCAGGGCAAAATCAAGAAGGCTTTAAGGCTAGGACTGGCTGGAAGATGGATGGCTTTTCATTTGAACAGTTTTATATAAATACATAAATAAACATATACATAAAAAAAAGAAATATGGTGTTGGGTATGGTATCTGATGCCTGTGATTCCTGCTCCTGGGGAAGCTTGTGGATCACTTGAGCTCTGGAGTTTTAAGCTGCATTGGGCTGATCTGATCGGATGCCAATAGTAAGTCTGGCACTAGTGTAATAAAATGTAGAAAACAGAGGAACCACCAGGTTGCTTAAGGAGAGGCAAAGAGACCTGGGCTGGAAATAAAGTGGGTCAAAGCTCATCAGCAATTGAATTGGGCCTATGAGTGGCTACTGCACTTTCAGTCTGGGTGATATAGGGAGACCCAATCTCAAAAACAAACAAAAAACAACGCCCAAAATATGATGTAATGGAAAGAATACAACTTAAAATTAGGAAAATCTAGTTCTACCTCTGGACTCTATCACTCACCATGACATTGGGCTTCCCTGGCTTCCTTCAAGTTCCAGCTAAAATACTACCTTTGTACAAGAAGCCTTCCTTAATCCCTCTTAATTCTAGTGCCTTACATCTGCTGATTACTCCTTTTTTCTCCCCCCAGAAGTATTTGCTTATACATAATTGTTTACATGTTGTCTTCCTTATTAGACTGAGCTCCTTGAAGGCAGGGACTATATTTTTTGTCTTTCTTTGTATCCTCAGCACTTAGCACAATACCTGGCACAGAGCAGGCACTTAATAAATGGTCGTTGACTCCCCGATTTTCCTCTGCTTCAGTTTCCTCACCTATAAGATGAGAAAATTGGACCAGATGATCTCTAAATTCCCTTCCAGCTTTAAAAGTAGGTGACAAACTAATACCATGCAACATTTTGACGTTGTTTCTCATGATTTTCCACAGTGTATTTCACATTCCAACCAAACTAGACTATTACTGTCTACTCCTAGAACGTGTCCTACTCACTCCAATTCCTGTGACTTTGCTTATAGCATTCCCTTAACCAGAAACATCTTCACTGTCTTTGCTGGCTAATTTTTTGTTTGTTTGTTTGAATGTACTTATTTTATTTTTTTTATTATTTTACTTTTCAGTGTTCTACAATTACTTTCATATATCTTAGATTTTCCCCTTCCCCCTCTTTTCTTTCCCCCTCCCTCCCCATTCCCTCCCTGAGATGGCATACAGTTATATATAGGTTCTACACATACATTCCTATTAAATACATTTTCCCCTTAGTCATGTTGCATAGAAGAATTAAAATGAATGGGAGAAATCATAAAACAAAACAAAACATAATACAAAAGAAAATGGTCTGCTTCATTCTGTGATCAAATTCCAAAGTTCTTTCTCTGGATGTGGAAGGCATTTTGCCTTAAGAGACTATTGGGAATTTTTTAAATCCTTGCATTGCAGTGAAGTACTAAGTCTGCCAGAAAAATTCTTCACACACTGTGGTTGTTGCTGTGTACAAAGTTCCCCTGGTTCTGTTCCCTTCACTCAGCATCGGTTCATGTAAGTCCTTCTAGGCCTCTCTGAAGTCTTCCTGTTCATCATTTCTTATAGTGCAATAGTAATCCATTACATTCATATACCACAATTTATTCAGCCACTCCCCAGTTGATGGGTATCCCCTTGATTTCTAGTTCTTTGCCACCACAAAGAGAGCTGCTATAAATATTTTTATACATGTAGGACCCTTTCCCATTTTTATGATCTCTTGGGGATACAATCCTAGAAGTGGTATTGCTGGGTCAAAGGGTATGTACTTTGCTGGCTAATTTTCAACTCAGCTATTAAAATCCAATTCAAATTGTGTCTGAAGGAAGTCAAAAAGTCATAGATAGAATCAGAGTTGAAAGCTACCTTGGAAGCCTCTAATCCAAACCCATTGTTTCACAGATGAAGAAACTGAGGCTAAGAGAAGTAGAAGTGAATATGCATTTATTATGTACCTGCTATGTGTCTGGCATTGTGTTAAATGCCTTATAAATGTAATCTCATTTGATCACTCACCTGGGAGGTAGGTGCTTTATTTTCTCAATTTTATGGTTGAGGAAACTGAGGCAGACAGAGATTAAATGACTTTCCCCAGGGTCACACAGCTGGTAAGTGTCTGAGGCCAAATTTGAACTCAAGTCTTCCTGATTCCAGGCCCATTTACTGCAACACTTAGCTACCTAGGTTAGATGACTTACCCAGGGCCACACAACTATTGAGTCTCTGAAGTAGGATTTGACTTTGTCTTCTTCCTTCCAGTCTAGCATTGCATCCATTGTGCCACTTAGCTGTATCCTAAAGTACTTCCCTCAGTGGGAGATGAACCTGAAGTACCTAGGTAAAAACCAGGAATCTTAGCTATAAAATCATATTGGAAATCTTCCATGATTTCCCCCCTCAATTACACATAGCACTTTTCTTCCCTACTCTCTGGTGCCCTTAACATAGAGCATTCTGTATTACGGCCATCTATGTGTCTTATCCCCCTCCTGGAAGGTGAGCTCTATGAGGGCAGGGGCCATGTCTTACCAAACTTTGTATCTCCTCAACACCTACCCCAATGTTTTGTTCATATCAGTATCTTACTACATGCCCAATGTAGAAATCAAAAGATCTTAGAATTGGAATAAAATCTCAGAAGTCATTTAGTACAATCCATGCCTAAATATGAATCCCTTCTGTGGTCTTTCACTTTACACTTGAAAACAAATGTTGGGTATCTCACAGCTTCCCTTCCTGCTTTCAAAGTCTGGGACTGTTTCTCCTAAATTCTTCCAGCATTATTCTCTGAGGCACACAGTAGATGCTTACAAAACATTTACTGAATTGAATTGGATTGACATACATTGTACTTAAAGTCAAAAGCACCCATTTATTCTCTAATTTGGTTTCCTCAGCTTTAAGCTCTTTGCATTGCCCGGTGGTGCAGTGGATTGAGCACTAGACCCAGAGCCAGGAAAACCTGAGTTCAAATATAACCTCAGACAAGTACTAGCTGACTGACCCAGGGAAAGGCTTTTAACTTCCGCCTGCCTCACTTTCCTCAACTGTAAAATGGGGATAGTAATAGCATCTACCTCCCAGAGCTGTCATGAAAGATATTTGTAAAACACTTAGCATATATATAGTGCTCTGGAGGAGAAGTGAGGCTGGCGACCTGCACAGCCCTCCCTCACTCAAAACAAAGTCAAGTGCAAGTCATGTCATCATTTCTCTGATGGCGTGGTCTTCTTCGGCAACAAAGGATGAACATACACAATAAATACTTGTTCTCTTTCCCTTCCCTTGAGGGCAGGAAGTATGTGTCATACTTATATGTCTTCCCAGAAGCACCTACCACTACACTAGGGCACACTTTTTGAAAAAAAAAGTGATGTGGACATATATGTGAACTTTTTTTTTTATTTCCAGGATAAGGATGATGATGATGACAACCACTGACTCTACTTAAAACTACAGAGGTAAAGAATAAGTCTCAAATTAATGAATTGTGACTTTGTACACTTAATTTTATTGAATTAAATAATTTACATGTAGACCTCTATGTGCCACTCTTCATTAAAGTCCTTAGTACTCTTTAGTATCCCAAATTTATTTTGAACTTCATAAGTATAGCAAGACCCCTTTGTGCTATATTCTGGTGCTATGTGACATAATTAATGTCCACCTTGCTGACTGTTACATCAGACTTTTACCATAGGTAGTCATTACATTTTGAGGGACACTTTACTTCTCTGAACCTTAGTTTACTCATCTGTAACTTGGGAACAATAATACTTGTGCAATCTACTTCATAGGGCTGTTACAAGGAAAGCACTTTGTAAACCATGAAGCACTCTATAAATTTGAGCTAGTATCATAATAAACAAATCCATGGAATATAGAATTAGGTTATTACTTGGTCGCAGGATATATTTGACTTCATAACTATTATTGAATTTAACATGGCTTATATTTCAGTAGGGAACACAGATTCAGCAGAAACTTTCCTGTACTGACATGTACTTCCAGGGCTCATGGTCTGTTTTATATGAACAAATAATTAGCTTCTTTCCATTCCTACAGCCACTACCCCAGGCTGGTTTCTCATTACCTCTTACCTTGACCAATAAAGTGGTCTCTTCTTACTTCAATGCATCCTCTATACCACTACCAGATTAATAGTTCTAATATACAACCATTCCTGTAATGCTTTTTTGCTGAAAATCCTTTAATGATACTCCATTACCTACCCAATGAATGAATCAATGAAAAAGTATAATTAAGGAGTTATATGTAAAACACTGTGCTAAGTGCTGGGGATGAAAATGGAAAAAGGAAGAAGTTTGCCGTCTAATTAAGGGAGAAGACATATGGAGGAGGTTTCCATTTGCAAGTAGTTGGAAAGGCATTGTGGCCTTTAAGGTAGGACAGCAAAACAAATGGTAATTTAGCACCTTCTTAATGGTATTTCCATTGATAAAAATCATATCTGTTTCTGATGTTGACTCATCTGATAGTGCCAAGGTCTTTGGTGGTAAGAACTTAGTATCTTTGGCTGCTGAGGAGGCAGGAACTGCAGCATCTACTGAGGCAGTGGCTAGGCTGAATCTCCATTAGGGTTGCTCCCCTGGATAATGGATGCTAAGAGCAGCCTAAAAGCAGAGTGAGAAGGCTGGGGAACTGAGGCGCTGCTATTACTTTTCTTTGACTGTACATCTGGGAGGCAGTCAGTGGTTGTTGGAGGGTGTGTGTGTGTGTGTGTGTGTGTGTGTGTTTGTGTGTGTGTGTGTGTGTGTGTGTGTGTGTGTGTGTGTGTGTGTGGTGGTGGTGAACTCCTTTTCCATAAGGATTATTTGATTGAATAATGGCTTTTGGGACCAGGCTGGAAACAAGGCAGGTGTTCAGGCCAACATCATTATTCCTCTATGTTTGTACTTTATGCTCTAGGCAACTAGGCTATTTCCTGTTTCTGGAACATAAATGGGGTCAGAGGTCATAGAGGATTTAGAACTAGATAGGACTTTAGAGATTATTTTTTTCCCTAACTGCTCAATTTACAAATGAGAAAACTAAGCCTCTCCATCCCTCCTGAAGTGACTAGCCCAAAGTCACACAGGTAATAAATAAATGACAGAACCAGGAATGGAACTGAGGTCTTTTTACTTAAAATCCAGTGCTCTTTCCATTATACTTCATTGCTACTCACCCTCTCCCATTTTTATTCTGCATCTTTTTATGCTCTTGCTGTGCTTTGCCTTTGGAATGTCCTCCCCCAGCATCTCATATGCCAGCAAGGCTATGCTTAAGATTCCACAAGCTAGGTTTCAGTAGTAAGTGAACCGAGAATTACCAGAAGTTAGACTGGTTTTCAAAGAGGCAGAGGAACTAGAGACCAAACTGCCAACACTTGATGTATTATGGAGAAAGCAAGGTAGGTACAGAAAAAAAAAATTACTTCTGCTTCACTGACTACACTAAAGCCTTTGACCATGTGGCAAGTCCTCAAAGAGATGAAAGTACTAGATCATTTTACTTGTTTCATGAAGAACCTGTGTGCGGATCAAGAAAGAACAAGTAGAACCAAACATGTAACAACCGATTTAAGATTGAGAAAGGAGTGTGACAAGGCTATATATTGTCAACTTATTTATTTAATTTGCATGCAGAATATATGTCATCTGAAATGCCAGGCTGGATGAATTAAAAGCCAGATTAAAGTTACCAGGAGAAATATTGACAGTCTCAGGTATGCAAGTAACACCATTCTGATGGGAGAAAATGAAGAAGAAAGTGATGAGGGTAAAAGAGGAAAGTGAAAAGGTTGGCTTGAAACAACATTAAAAACAACAATAACTAAGATCATAGCAAGTGGTTCTGTCACTTCCTGGAACATAGTAGAAGAAGTAATAGAAGCAGTGTCAGAACTGATATTTTTAGGCTCAAAGATCACTGCATGTGGTAACTGCAGTCATGAAATTAAAAGATGCTTGTTTCCTGGAAGGAAAGCTATGGCAAATCTGGACAGCATACTAAAAACCAGATACATCATTTTTGCCAACAAAGGTCCATAAAGATAAAGTTATATATTTTTTCCAGGAGTAATATATGGTTGTGAGAGTTGGATTGTAAGGAAAGGTGAGCACCACAGATTCAAAGCTTTTGAATTGTGGTGCTGAGAGTACCTTAGATCCAAGAAGATCAAATCAAACAATATGTAAAATTGACTCAGACTATTCTTTGGAAGGACAAATACTGAAGATGAAGCTTATACATTATGGCCACATAATGAGAAGACACTATCTTTCCCTAGGCAATCAACATGAGCTTGGACAGACTTTGAGAGATAGTAGAAGATAGAAGGGCCTGGCATGCTATGGTCCGTCAAGTCACAAAGAGTTGGGACATGACTAAACAAAGGCTCCCTTAATCTCTGTGGATTGAAATTCTATCTCTTCCTTTAAACTCTAGTTCAAATAATTCCAGGTTGTATGGCAAGAGGAGGTTATCCCCCAGGAGTTCAAGGATGCCTCCATTATCCATCTCTGACAATCATAGGGGGTTCTCTCTTAGTCATTGTTGGCAAGATTCTTGCTAGAGTCCTCCTAGGTAGATCCTTTACCTGGAAGATGGTCTTATACCTGAGAGCCAGTGTGACTTCAGAAAGGGTCGAGGAATAGTCGACATGGTGTTTGCTGTCCGACAACTCCAGAAGAAATGCCAGGAGCAGAGCAGAGGTCTATACACAACATTTGTAGATCTGACCAAGGCCCTTGACGCTGTTGGTCATGAGAGCTTATAGAAAATTATGTCAAAATTTGGTTGCCCAGAGAAGTTCATCAGCATTGTACATCAATTTCATAATGGCATATTTGCCCAGGTTCTGGATAGTGGACAATGTTCTTGTGCCTTCCCAGTCATCAATGGAGTGGAACAGGGCTGTGTCCTTGCTCCCATGCTTTTTTAGCATGATGTTTTCAGTCATGTTGTCAAATGCTTTCAATGAGGATGAACAAGGCATCAAGGTCAACTACCATAATGATGATAAGTTCTTCAATTTGAAAAGGCTACAAGCCAAGACCAAAGTGGAGGGAGTGTTGGTGTATGATTTTCTGCTTACAGATGATTGTGCACTCAGTGCAACCTCTGAAGTTGAGATGCAACAAAGTAAGGATCAATTCTCTGCTTCCTGTGCTAATTTTGACCTAATAATCAACACCGAGAAAATACAGGTGCTCCATCAGCCACCACCACACCATCCATACGTGGAACCATTGGTTACAACAAATGGAGAAGTTTTGAATGCTGTGGATAAGTTCACTTACCTTGGTAGTGTGCTTTCCAGGGATGTACACATTGATAATGAGATTGACACACACATTGCCAGAGCTAGCTCAGTGTTTGAGAGACTCAGAAGAAAAGTTTGGGAGAGAAACGGTATTAGACTTACTACCAAACTGAAGGTCTACAGAGCCGTTGTGCTGACTTCATTGTTGTATGCCTGAGAAACATGGACAGTCTACCAGTGCCATGCCAGGAAACTGAATCACTTCCATTTGAACTGTCTTGGAAAGATTCTCAAGATCACCTGGAGGGATAAGGTACCAGACACTGAGGTCCTTGCTCAAACTAAACTGCCAAGCATTAACACTATGATTCAGAGAGTGCAACTCCAATGGGCTGGCCATATTGCTCGAATGCAAAATATAAGCTTGCCAAAAAGACTATTTTGTGGAGAACTTGCATGGTGGTCACATGGAGGTCAGAAGAAGCAATACAAGGACACTCTCAAGAACTTCAGATTTGATTGTGGGACATGGCAGACACTGGCATAGGACTGCTCAGCATGGTGTGCGCACATCAGAAAGGGTGTTGTGCTCTATGAGCAAAGCAGAGTTGAAGCAGCACAAAGGAAAGATAGGATGCACAAATTTGGAGTAACCTTCTCAAATGTTCACACAAACTATGTGTGCCCAATCTGTGGTACAGCATTCCAAGTTCATATTGGTCTGATCAGCCACAGTCATACATAATGAAACTTCACTTTATCATGGTGATGTCATTTTGGTCCTCTTTGAGAACCAGTTCAAATATATTGTGTTCCAAGCTACTTTCATTGATCCCACCAAACAGAAGAGGTACCTTCCTCCTCTAAACTCTCCCAGAACTTTATAGTCTACCCCATACCTCAGCTGCCTTTTTACTCTGGAAGTTCCCTTCTCCCCTGTGGTCTTCTCATTGGAATATCCCTACTCTCCAATAACCCATTCATGAGTTCCTCCCAGAAACTGCATTTTGAGAAAGGACTCAGGTTAGTTAGGTTTCATTTCTCTCTAGCTCTACTTCTGATTCTCCACACTTCAGCACTGTGCCTCACCTCCTTCTTTACATGTTGTTTTCCCCATTAGAACGTAAACTCCTTGAGCATAGGGTACAATCTGTTGGGGGTTTTTTTGCTTGTATTTGCATCACTGGCACATAGAACAATGCCTGATATATGGTAAGTAAACACTGCTTGACTCCCTTCTTTTGCATATAACACCTTACTTTTTATTGATACTTGAATATTATTCATCCCTCTTACTGATCTGAAAGATCCATGAAGGCAGAAGCCATATCTTATTCAGGTCTGTAGATTCCATAATACCTAGTTTGACCAATGATGTACTGCATGGTAGGTACCCAATAAACGTCAAGTGAATGAATAGAAGTAACCCATTATACAATTTTGATTTTTTTCTTCTTCTGAAGACAGGGTTTGGTTTTGAATGGAAACATACAGAAATGCTATTCTGCCCTTCTTGCAGAAGCTCAGCACCTGCCACAGATACAATCTAATTCATCCATGCAATAACTCTGTAAAGAAGATAAGGGAAATATTGGTTCCATTTAACCAACTGGGAATAATTTCACAAAAAGATGGATTGATGTGACCAACGTCACAGAACTGAGTTGGTCTCAGAACCCAGATGTCATGATGAGATTTTTCAAATAGAACGAACCTTTTTTCACCTTTATGTATTATACGCATTCAATGCTACTAATTGAGGCAGTATAATTGAGTGGTTTTTAGATAGTTAAGAGTTTTAAGGGCTCTTAGAGACCATTTCATCCAACCCTCTCAGTTTATGGGGGAGGGAACTGAAGATCAGAGCAGGGGAGTGACTTCTGCCACACACTTCCTGACAGAATCAAGATTAGAAACTGAGTCTCCCAATTTCTAGTACATCTATCATTCCTATTTTCCACTATACTTTGTTACTTATATGAAGCAAAATAGGCATGAGATCTGTCCTGGATACATACCTTATACCCTCAAAGTATTCTTCTTTTTTGAAGGTTCTTTCTTGAAATACAGAAATTTCTTACTGGAACGTGGAATCAGGTTTTAAGGGGAAAGGGCATGATAACCCTTTTCTTCCTTTATTCCTTTTGTGTGCATTGAGACTGGGGAGCAGGGGCTTCAGAGCATTAGGTGCAAGTAAATCACCAGCTCCTATCAACAGTATGATTAGGAATAAGCTCGGGGGTGGAAATTTAGCCCCCCACCCTGGGTAGAGAATAGGCCTCATAGTCTGAAAGCCTCTTCCAGCCTGAAGAGCAGCCTACATGCACTTCATAGGATAATAGGATTTAGATTTGATAGGAATATTAGAAATCATCTAGGTCAACTTTCTTATTTTACAGATGAGAAAACTGTCCACAGAAATCTTTGGCAAGATCTCACAGATACTAAGCAGCAGAGCCTGGAATCCAAGTTCTCTGACTCCAAATACAGTGTTTTTTTCTATTTTGAGTTCTTGGTACTTCACCCTTCCTACAAAACCCGGTAATTTTGCAAGGCGCAGTAGAATACACGAAGGAGCCCTGGTCTTGCAGTTAGCACACCTGGGTACAAAACCAGCTCCGATTCTAGCTATGTGACTTTAGACAAGCCACTACACCTCTTTGAACCTCAGTTTCCTTATCTGCTAGATATGGACGATAATCATACTTGTACTATCTCCTAAGATTGTTGTGAAAAACAAGGTATAAACAGCTTGAAAAGCGAATTGTGTTATTGTTGTGAGGTGCTAATTCCCTGGGATCATGTAACAACCGCATTCTATTTAATGAAATTAACCAGGGCTTTGAGCTCCTGTGCTTGCAGAACTGGGACATCCTTCGCCTCCCCAGCGGCGGGTGCATCTCCATCTCGTGTCTTTGGTACATTCTCTGCATCCCGGAACGGTGTGAGTGTTCGGGAATACCGCTTTGGGAGGTAAACAGCAGCTGGGGCTGCTGACCCAGCGCTCCCCGCCCCCCACCCCATTGTTCGGCATGGAAGAACGAAAGGGGGTGTGTGTGTGTGGGAAAAGAAAAGCACTTGACAGTCCCTACCCTAGGCCGGGCTGGCTAGTTTCAACGAACAACGAGCATCACAACACACGGCCCGCACCCGGGCTGAGAAAACAGCGGACCCGGGGGTACATCCTTTGTTTGCAGCCCGTAAGCCCCGCAGGAAGGGAGACAGCTCGCGCCCCGTTAGCTCGTTCGCTCTCTTCGTGAACAATGCAGCGGCAACCACCGCTGGCCGGGGATGCTGGAGCTCGAGCTCGCGCCTCCCTCCCCCCTCCCGACGCTCTCCCCCGCCTCTCCTCGCTGCCGGCCTCCTTTGATTGGTCGAAGGGGCACAAAGAGGTCGGGAAGCGGCGTCGTCACGTGGGCTGGAGTGACCCAGGATTGGCGGAGAGGGCTCGTCGATTCCGGAGAGGAGGAGGAGCCGCCCGTGACGTAGCTCTCCTCCTGGGCCCGCCCGCCCGCCGGCCCGGCCGGCCGCCTGTCAGAGGGAGGCGGAGGGCGGGAGGCAGGGATGGTGCGGCTGCGGGCGGCGGCGTCTCCGTCTGCTTCTCCGTTCCGGTCTTTCGGCTTGACTCGTCTCGGCTGGGCTTGGGGCTGGACGCCGCGCTTACCTCCAGCGCCAGCGCGCGAGTGACCGCCGGACTGAATGAATGACCGGCCGGGGCCGCCGCTGCCGCGCGCGCCATGAGGAGCCTGCCCAGCCTGGGGGGCATCGCCCTGCTCTGCTGCTGCGTGGCCGCCGCCGCCACCTCGGTCCCCGCCTCAGCCTCCGCCTCCCCCGCCGCCTCTGCCGCCGGGACGGTCCCAACCCCCGCGGGCGGACGGGACCGCGCCCCCTCGCCTGCCCCCTCCCGAGCCGCCGCCGCCGCCGCTGGCGGTGACGGGGAACTGGACCGGGGTGCCGCGAAGCAGGTGGAGGAGCCGGCCAGTCACGCCCCCATCACGGTGAGCGCGGCCGCCAGCCCCGCGGCGGAGGGGTCCCCCGAGCTCGAGCCGGCGCCCGCGCCCCGCAGGACCGAGGCCTCCCCCACGGGCCCCAGCAGCGCCCTGACCACAGCACCCCCGGTCCTGATCCCGACCCCAACTTTGATTCGGACTACAGCGACCCCGACCGTGTCTGCGACTCAGACCGCGACCCTGACCTTGACCCCGTCTGTGCTCTGGAGCAGCCCCTCGCCTACCCCACCTGCGGACCAGCCTGGCCAGCCCGCCAGCCCCACGCCCAGAGGTGAGTAGCCGCCCCGCCCCACCCTGTCCCCCACCCTTCCCCCTCCCCTCCCCCTCTGGGGAGGAAGCTTCTGGTCTCCATCCCCGCCCCAGCTCAGCCAGGTGTCACCCCACATTTTTGCACTTGGTGCTTCTAGCCTCCCTAAAGCAGCCTCCGAGCGGCCGCTGTTCTTCCACCCCAAGATTATCTGGGTGCTGTCTTCAACCTCCTAAAGGGAAAGCAAGGAGAAGAGGAGGTACCCCAAGCTTCCCCATGTTTCTCCCATCCCAAAAAGAAAGAGGTCGTGTGGAAGGACCGTACGAAGTAACGTCTTCCCGACCTTTCTTGTCTCTCTTTTGGCCTTAGTAAAACGTCTTGATATTTTTTCCTTAAGGGTCATTTATTAAGCTTTTCAGGTAGTAATGATTTGGAAACACAAGCGAACTTTGGTGTTCCCGGGCCAGCGAATAGTTTCATCCTTTCTGAGCCATTTACTCCTTGGTGAGGATGTGAAAGATGCAGGACATGTATTCCCATCCGTAGTTCAGACGCTTTTGTCTCGGACACTGAATGGGGGCAAACTTTTGGTTCATGAATTTTGGCTGAGTTAGCGCTCTTTTCCATAAAGGGAAAAGATTATAAAAGACCTCCTTGCTCCATTGGTGAAAAGTTGTGTATCCAGGACCTCCAAAACCCTCAACTTTCTTATTCTTTTTTTGTTGTTGTTTATCTGAACTTTGGATCTGCATGTGACAGGTGGAGAAAACACTGAGAGAATCTTGTTTACAAACAGTGGGAAAGACTGCTCACAGAATAAAACCATAAGGATCCCAGTTGTTCAATGACACAGGAAGATCTTGTGGGTTAGGTGTGCTGATTAAAAAAATAGATTAAAAATCTTTTATGTTCTTTCTTTCTCTTTCTGCTTGCCTCTCCAACCACAAGTTTATCTAAATTTGTTGTTTGAATGATTAGAAGTCTAAGCAGGAATCCACATTTTCCTAAAAACCTGGTTGTTTATATTTTACTGTTGGTAATAGTAGCTTATATCTTTTAGTTCTGCATTTACATATATCATAAATGACATTTTCTCAATCCATCTTGTAAAAGAAATTTTCCTATGATAGTCAAAGAATATATTCTAGAAACCTATTATTTAAAACATTTTAAGATCATAGGAGCATAGATTTAGATCTGGGAGGGACATCAGAGATCATTTAATCTAGCCCTCTCCTGTTACAGACAGGAAACTGAGGCTGCTCCCGTCCAGAAATGACTTGCCAGAGATTCTGAAAATAATGAACTTCATTCAGTCTGGATCCAAGAACTGATCTTAAGTTCTCTGGTGTCTTGGTCCTGAGGGGGGACTAAAATTGAACAAGTGAGGTATAACTTTAAAGTTATTGTCTAAGACTACTTTAAAGAAGACTTTTCTGAATCCCTTAACTGCTAGTGCAGCTGTAGAATTATTTTTTTTTCATACTTTTGCCCTATTTGAGTTTTTACCAGTGCTTATAAGCATATGGCAGATCAAGGGTCTTGGCTTATATTTTTTGGACATTAATCTAAATGGGATTATAAATTTTTATTCACCCCTGAGAATGATTTCTCTCTTTCGATTTGTTGTATTCAAAGAGGGAGAATGATAGACTAGCTTAGGTTTATTTATGTAGTTTTTTTGTTTTTCCAGTATGCTTAGAGATGGATGACATGTTTGTATAAATGGACCATCCTTGATCCTGGGTATAAAACCTGATAGATTTCACGTTCTCTTGATCTCTGTGTTTGGAAAACACCTTGCAATTAACTGCAAAGTATTACATAAATAAAAGGTATTAACTATTATCAGCAGCCAAATTTAAACATTAGAGTGTCAGAAGAACTGGTTCCATCTCTGGGCTCTGCCACTTACTCTCTAACATTGGACAAATCAATTTGCCCTCTCCAGACTTCTTTTTCCTCTGTGATAAAAGGGGATACCCATCTTAGGGCCTTAAGGTTTGCAAAACACTTTATATATGCAATCACATTTAAAGGAAAATGAGACTGAAAAAGATTAGCTAAGTGATTTGCCTAGGTTCACATAGCTAGCAAATATTCTGAGACTGGATTTGAATTCTGGTCATCCTGACTCCAAGTCCAGTGCTTTATCATCAACTATGATACCTAAAAGCCTAAAATAAAGATCCTATGAAGTTGATTATTATAGGATTTAAAACTAAGGTAGACCTTAGTAATTTAGTCCATCACCCCCGTTTAACAAATGCAGAATCTGAGGCCAACAGAGATGAAGTGACTTGCTTCGAAGATACATAGGTAAATAATATTCACTTTACTAAAACTGTTGATACTATTTACAAAGGAAATTATATAGCAAGTATGTGAACCCATGCCCTCTCAATATAGTTCTCTTTCCATTACTCTTGTGAAAATACTGTGAAATACTTATGAAAGCACTGTATAAACATATAAACTATTATTGGATAAATGAAGGCCCAAGATTGGGAATTCCAGAAAAGAATCCAGTTTAATTAAAAATAATTTAGAATTGTGTTTTTATTTCTTTTGGTAAGTAAAATGGAATCAAGTAAAAATGATTCAGCATTATCTAGAATATTAATACACGGTGGACGCATAGCATGATTACCACTGATCATGAAAAACCTAAGTCACATATAACAAATCTTTAATAGCTCTCCTCTGCTTTAGAGACTGTGCATATCTGTGTAATTCATGTTGGAATATGAAAATGTAGTTAACTCTTAATGCTGAAAAGACTTGGGTTAGGTTAACAGACTTAGTTCCAACTGGAAAATAATGTAATCAGTTAGTGACTTTTCCTCAGGAGAGAGTACTAGAGATTGCCCAGTGGTCTGTTTCTAATAGAATGACAGTTGCCTGCCCTTGCTTAAAGAGAAATCTTGATTCAACTCAGGAAAGCTAGTTTGGCTTGCATTGTTTGTTTCCCTGTCTTCTAAGAAGATGGCTAAGGCTAGCAAATGCAAATTCCTGTTAGGGCTCACTGCCATTGGTAATATTCTTACAAAACTGTCTTTCGATTAGGTCTTAAGGCTACATTTTGAATGAATGAGAGTTTCTTTCCTTTAAGCCTATAGCTAAGAGCTCCTCAGTTAAAACCTGCTTTTATTTTCTGGGACACTGCTCTGCAAACTGAAACTAATTGCTCATCCAGCAGACACCATTCTCTTCCTACCAGAGCAAAACATCAGACTAGTTCATACATTTGAGAAGGGGAAGTAGAAGGCTTTGATACTAGAAGTCAATAATAATCACTAGGTTACCATTCAGGTCAGAGCAAGAAGATAGTGATGCAATTATGAATGCTTGTATTCTGTGAACTTGGAAGATCTTTCTATAGACAGAAATCTGAGGGCAAGTCAGAACAGGTTATTGTGCCCTTATAGGGCAGCAGAATTGCATAGATAAAAACAATATGAATTTAGGTGGTATAGGACTGAAGATTAGAAAGTGGTAGGTTGTCAGTCTCTTCCAGTACTATAGTTCTTAGATTATTTGTAGGCCATTATTTAGGCCAGAGTCATTCAAATTGTTTATCTGTGACTTGAGTTACAAGAAAGAAGTCAGTGTCTAAGCTGGGATTATAGTTCCAGGGTTTGGAAACCTAAATAGCATCATATGAGTGTAGTATGGTAGAAATACTCAGATAATGAAAGGAAAGGCCTACAAGTGCATGTCCTTTTTATCTGTGCTGGAAATGTTAATTTTATCCTAAAATTCCTTGCATCTTGGCTTTTGAGTCTCACTTGGCTAAGCTTAAGAAGAAGTGACCAACATTTAATAACTGAAAAATACGTTAAGGCCCTAGGAAACAAGGAGATAAAGAGCACTATGTTCTAAGGTACCTGCCAGCTCTCTGTAAACAAACTGTCATATGCAAAAGAGGAGAAAATTTGTATTGAAAACAATAGTGACTCAGAGTTTAATCTTTGAAATTTCTAGTGTTTTTCAGCTTTAGACCTCTTATAAAATAATTACCCCTACCAATTCTTTTCTGTTTGGGGATATTTTGTGAACCATAATGAAAAAAAAGTGCCTGAATGCTTTTGGTTATCCTTTCAAAAGGTTCTGTTGTGATCTGTGATGAATGAAAACATCATTTGTAGTCAACTTACTCTGGGTCAGTTTCAGTGTCCTTCCACAGCTATTTTTTGTGTCCTATCACTGACACAGGTGCACACAACTCTTGAAATACTTCGATCTCCTGACCAGTTGTCAGAGTAGTATAACCAGCTTTAAGAAGCTACAGTCTTAAGTTCGATGAATCGTTTCCAAGAAATTTTGTGGGTAGCCCACAGTCTACTACAAATATACAGGAAGAATAGGACTAGGCCTTTAGAGTTTTGATTTTCTTTAAGATTAATAGAAATAAAATGCTCATTACTTTAATCTCAGAATCTGTCACAGATATTAAGTCATCTCCTGGTACCCCAGTAAAAAAAGGAAACTAAAGTATCACTTTGCCTATTTTACTGATGTGTGTTATAGAACTTACTATTACTAAATTCTGTACTGGCCAGTTTTAAGAGAGACAGAATTAAAGTAAAAGCACAAGATCTTACTTACCTGAAAGACAGGAATATCAGTTGAAATGATTTAAAAATATATATATTACAGCCTTTTATCCTGTACATATCATCCCCTCTGGGCCTTAGTTTCTCCTTTATCAAAGGGAAAAATTGGACTGGCTTCAATTCAACAACTCAGCACATGTTGATGTGCACAATTCTATGCAGGGAGCTGAGGATGAAGAGAAAAAAGACAAAATAGTCCCTGCCATCATGGAGTTTTTTGTCTTGTTAATAATCCCTGTTCCCCTAATATCTCTCTCCTTTGTGTGTTCTGACATTCCCTATTCTAAGTTTCTTTCCAACTTTAGCATTCCTTGAGTTTCTTTCATGGCCATTGACTTTCTGTTTAGCTATGAGACAAAAAATCTTTCATTTGTTGATCCTGAGATATTACTGTAGATTCCTCTGTGACTTGATCTTTTTCATCCACAGCTTCTGGTTTTTTCTTTTTCTTATTTTAGCTAATTACTGCTCTGACCATTTTAGACAAAGGTTTTTAAAAATGGAGAGGATTAAATATCATAAGCTTTAGGACTGCATGCAAGTTGTCTATTAGAATCACTATGAAAAAAGTTTCCCAAACAAACCATTTTTCTTATCCCTGTGCATGTGGTATGGTGTTCAGTACTGCACATGATTAATTTGTTTCAGAAGAATAACCATAATCCTTTCAATGCTACCAAGCCACAAGCTAAACTGAAGTAAGAAATGACATCTTTTTCCATATTCCTTTTCTTAGGCTTCTGTCTGTATTTTGTCTTTTTCCCTTGTAGTTCATTTCTAGGTATCTGTCTTTTATCTAGTTCTTTAAATTTTCCCCATCCTCTTTATGGAAGTGAATTATTCTTTCTGCTTGATAATTTACTGTTTTCTGTATCTCATTGTTTCAAGAAGATTTTTCTAGAAAATTGAAAGGTCTGTGAAGATATCCTAATAAAGAATATCTTCAGCAGTTTCAAACTGTGTTGTCATTTGGTCTTGAATATATTCAGTCTGTGA
This sequence comes from Notamacropus eugenii, assembly GCF_028372415.1. NCBI lineage: Eukaryota > Metazoa > Chordata > Mammalia > Diprotodontia > Macropodidae > Notamacropus > Notamacropus eugenii. Next base: position 441,297,426 of record NC_092872.1, on the reverse strand, counting down.
GTAATCAATATTTTTATTATACAAATATTATACAAATAAGAGGCCATACATGTCTTTCAGAGACAGCTTGATGTAGTGGAAAGAGGACTGGACTAGGCATCCAGAATATCAGGCTTCTAGTCCTAGCTCTGCTGCTACCTAGTTGTGTGACCTTGGGCACATTAAATACGTCTAAGTTTTAGCTTCCTCATCTGTTGGTGGTTGAACTGGATGATTTCTGAGTCCTTCTAGTTCCATTATTCTCACTTCTAATGCCATGTTATCTTTCCCTCCTAAACCTGTTTCTTGTTATGACTTTATTATTTATTTAATGCCACCATTTCCTCTGTCTTCTGTGTTTATAATCTTGGTAATGTCTCTTCCCTCTTCCTTCTCATATCCAATCAGTTATCAAGACCTGTCAAATTTGAGTTATCTCTTGAATCTCACTCCTTCCTCTCTGTTTTTATTCTAATCACCCTATTGTAGACTCATATTAACACCCACATAGACTACCCTCTATTTTAAATTTAAACCTTTAACTTCTCCTCCACTTTTCCTCTCTCCCTTCCTCTGCCATCATGCATACTGTTGCCAGAATAATTTTTCTTAAACATAGATCTAGTTATGTCACTCAACTCGAAAGTTTTCAATAGCTCATGATTGCTTCCTAAGTGAAGTTGAAACTCCTAACTCTGAGCTTTGTTCAGGTTTTTCCTATGCCTAAAATGTCTTCTTTCCTTCCTTTGATGAATTCTTAAGCATTTTCTCCATGAAGTCTTCCCTGATTTTTCAGAGTGGTGACTTTCTCCTTCAGGCCTCACATATTTCATTTTGCATATTTCTAATGTACTTATAATGCCCATTGTCTTACACACCTGTAAGCCCTGCTACTGTGGGAGGCTGAAGTTAGCGGACTGATTGAATTAAGGAATTCTGAGCTGCCATAGGAATAAAGCTGATCTAGTATCTGAAAAGACTGGCATCAGTACAGCAACCCCCCAGGAAGCAGTGGGTCCCCAAGACTATATTAGAGGGGTGAACTGATTGTAAAGGGACTGAATGATTGGTAAACTTCCAGCATGGGCAAGATAGAGGCATAGTCTCCAATAAGCAGTTTATTTATTGGGTAATATTTTACTATGGCTATCTGTATTTGTGCCTTTCTTCCCTCTTGGAATGTAAGCTCCATGAGAACAAGAACCTTGTTTATCTAAACTTTGTTTCTCCCCAAGTGCCTAGTACAATGTTCCCTCTACACACTTGGTTCTTAAGTCTTATTAAATATTTATAGAATGAATCATAAGATCTTAGAGTTGGTAGGGACCTCAGAAGTCTAATATTTATATGACTACAATCTCCTCAATGGTCACCTAGTTTCTTCTTGAAAACTACAGTGATTGGGAACTCACTATCTCCCGCAGAGTGCTAACATTCTATGATTCTTCGCAAATTCTACTGAGTGTGTTTCAGGGGAAGAGTAAAGAAAGTATTTTCCTAATAGAAACAAAAAAATCTGACTGTAAGTAGACTGATTACTAAAGATAAGCAGCAGTTCTCTTGTATGTGTGTCAGAGGCTATTCTTATTAATAAGTGGATATGACATTACATAAGAAAAATGTTTAAGAGGAAAAAAGTATACTATCATTTAAACTGCAAAACTTCCGTTTAAAATAAGCTAAACAATTTGGAAATTAGCTTACCTGGACACCCATATAATATTGATTGAGCTACCTTATTGGATGCCATATGGCATCCTGCTTTGTGTCCTTTCTAAAGACAGGGCCATTACAGTTTATGGTATGTTTATTTGATTTTCCTATTAAAATCATGTGCTTTGGGAGTAGTATAGGAAGTTAAATTTTAACTTTTTCAGGTTTAGTTTTCACAGAGGGTATTAAAGCCAGTATTTTATTATATAAAGTATATTTTGATATTATATTTATTAATGTTGAAGCAGAGATTAGCCCAAAAAAGTTAAGTGACTTGCTCAAGGTCACACAGATAGAAAGCAGGGAACTGAATCCTGATACTCTTACTCTCAATCCCCTGTGTGCCTTCTACTAATGTTAGATGTGGGTGGCTTCATGCAAAGCCTTATTATTTCTTGGAGGTAAAATATCTTTATTGCTTCCCTATTTCAGGAATCTTTTTTGTTCTTACTATTTTACTTTTATTGCAGTGCCTCAATTCAGTTTGGTGACTTATGGAGACTTTTGTCCTTTTCATACTCATACCCTAAAGTCCCTTTTTTCCTACCAATTATGTTTTGAAACTTTTTTGGCCCCTAAAAGCAGTGAACTTTCCCCCAGGACTAAGAAACGGATGTAAGTAGAACTGATCCAACCATTCTGGAGAGTAATTTGGAACTGTGCACAAATGACTATAAAACTGTGCATACCCTGTAACCCAGCAATGTCTCTTCTAGGTCTGTGTCCCAAGGAGATCATAAAAACTGGAAAAGGACCCCCATGTACAAAAATATTTATAGCTACTCTTTTTGTGGTGGCCAAGAATTAGAAATTGAGGGGATGTGCATCAACTGGAGAACGGCTGAACAAGTTATGGTATATGAATGTAATGGAATACTATTTTTCCATAAGTAATTATGAGTAGGAAGACTTCAGGAAAACTTGGAAAGACTTAATGAACTGATGCTTAGTGAAGTAAGCAGAACCAGAAGAACATTTTATACAATAACAGCAACATTATGCTGTGATCAGCTACGATTGACTTAGCTCTTCTCAGCAATACAATGATAAAAGACAATTCTAAAAGCTTCATACTGAAAAATGCTATCCTTGTCCAGAGAAAGAACTTACGAAAACTGAATGCAGGTTGAAGCGTACTGTTTTTACTTTTTTTGTAGTTTTTTCTCCCTTTCTTCTCTTTCTTCTTTCACAACATGACTAATATGGAAATATGTTTTACTCAATTGCACACATATAACCTATATCAAATTACTTACTGTCTTAGAGAGGAGGAATGTAAGAAGGGAGAAAATTTGCAACTCAAAATTTTATTTAAAAAAGAATGTTAAAAATTGTATTTACATGTATTTAGAAAAAATAAAATACTATTTAAAAGAAAAAAAAAATCAGGAAACAGTCCCAGTTTAGTAAAACATAGCAGACTGAAACAAGTAAATAATTTGATAAGAATATGGGCTTCCTTTCCAAAGAAACAAACATTTTAATAAATATATCCTTTTAAAAATTAAAAAAGCCTCAATTATTTGTTGATGTACCCTGTCCCAATCATCTATTCAACTCTCCCTTGAAAAAAAGAAAAATAGCTAAGAAAACAGGCACCATGATTATATCTAATTATATATATGAGAAACATTTTACATTATATCTGACTATATGTGCTATCATCTAGATAAAATATAGAATATTATATACATATATTTTATATATTTGTATTACATAAATGACATTCTAAACCTGTGGTCTTCCACTTTTCTGTGGAGAAGAGGGAAGTGTGTTACATCATTCTCTAGGAGGAAGATTAGATATATTTATATTTAATCTGAGTTCAGCTTCCTTTAGTGTTTTTATTTAGTTTATTGTAGTTGTGGATATTGTTTCCTGGTTCTGCTTTATTTGTTTTGCATGAATTCATGTGGGTCTTATAATGTTTCTCTAGATTCATCATATTGGTCATTTTTCACAGAGCAATCATATTCCATTATATCCATATGCCACAATTTATTCAGCCATTCCTTTATCTTTAGGCACCTATTTTATTTACAGTTTTTTGATACCACAAAAAGTTCTGCCATTGATATTTTGGTATATATTAAACCTTCATCCATCTTTGACTTCCTTGAGGTATATACCTAGTAGTAGGATCACTGGGCTAAAGAGTATGAACAATTTCATGACTCTTCTTGCATAATTCCAAATAATTTTCCAGAATGTCTGAATCAATTTACAGTTTTACCAAAAGGGAATTAATGTGCTTGCTTTCCTATAGTCTCTTTACTGTTGACTATTTCCATTTTTAATGCCTATAAATTTGACAAATATAAGGTGAAACCTTCCAATTGTTTTAATTGCATTTTTCTTATTGGTGATTTGGACCTCTTTTCATATGACTTGATAATTTGAATTTCTTCTCTTGAAAACTCTATATTTTGACTACTTATCTATCTAGTAATGACTTAGTCATATATGTATATATGTATGTATGTGTGATCTCTGTTCCTTATGTGATTATGAATTCTTACCGTAACCCATAGAACTAAAAATGCTGTCATCTAGTTATGCTAGATGATATGATCTTTTAACGTGTAGTTTATTTGGAGATTATTGGGAGTATATGATAAGATTGATAAACCAGGGTGGGAAACTGACATGATTGCTTGCCCACCTTTGGTCAGTCTCATTCAACCAGTAAACCTGACCCTGCTGTTAAATTCCCTGGGTACCTTTTTCTTTCTTAAAAGTAGATTAGGTTTTCTATTGAAAAAAAGTTGGAGACTACTGGTCTACATAGCTTTTCAGTTGCCTATCATTTCTTCTCCCTTTATCTGTTTCTTTCTTATGTTCTCTGGGCTAAGAGTAAAGTGCTATCAGTGTTTATAAGGAAATGTGAGTTGGAGCTACATAAGTCTTCTGGTCCTTCCCATGGTGCCCCTCCCCCACATGTTTAAATTGCAAAATGGAAAGGAAATACTACATATAAGTGCCATATTTCGAGTCATCCCAGGCTGACTTACGACTTTAACAGATAATTAACTACTTTAAGATGAGTTGTTGAAGGAAAGAAATCTTAGGAAATATCAGTTTCATTTTGCCATGGATTGCTGAGGTATTTGAATGAATTCTTTAGTAAACAGAAATGAGAATTTCAGAAATTAATTAACATTACTTATTAATTAACATTATTTAATTAACATAATTTATTATTATTATGTTCTGACACAGCAACCCCTACTTTGTTTTAGCATGTCTATATGAATTATTATATGTAAATTATTAAATATATGTTTAATAATTTGTCAAATATTATGTGCTTACTATGTACAAGGTGGACGGCAGGGAGTTATGGTGAATAGAGAGTTAGTCTTGGACTGTGTTCAAGTTGTGCTTCTCATACACATGCTGGTATTGTAACCTTGATCAAGACATTTAACTTCTTAGTGTCCCAGGCAATTGTCTAAGAATAACTTGTAGAGAAGTTGCAGGTCTACGTTGGTAGATGTAATTTTCTCCCTGAAAGTCAGTCAGTCAGTCAAACAAGCATTTATTAAGCACTTATTACGTGCTAAATACTGAAATCCAAATAAAAACAGAAAGAAAGTTCTTGCCCTCGTGGAGCTTGTATTCTAGTGGAGAAGACAGCACAGAAAAGGAAGCCAAAAAGCAGGAGTGGTTGGAGAAGTTACATGGCATGGAGGCATGATGGAGAAACTCAGAGGAATGCAGCCTGATGGAAAATAGAGATGGCTGGCGTAGGCACTGCTCTTCAGTGGTGGTTCTGGGAGGAGAATTCCAGTAAGAGGGAAGGATCTCACAAGCATAGCATACTTGCTGAGTTCCAGCACTAACATGATCTTTCAGAATCTAATTCATGATGGAGAAGGCCAGAAGAGTACAGCCTAGTGGGAAATGAAGTTCCCTACACCGATGAAATCATAGGTCTGGTTCAAAATATAATTTACAGGCCACCTTGTTGGGGAAGATTAGTCAAATAAGTACTAGTTGAGATTTGTTGCTTATCTTCTCTCACAGCCTTCTATAAGTCCTTATCCAATCAAACATATTGCTATTGATAAAAAGGAACTACTTGTGCTGCTCTTGTATGTATTTGAGCTTTGTAAGTACCCTTGGGTAGGTGATTGGGGAACTTAATCTGACAGTGCACTAATTTCCTAGTAAAATCTAGAATAAGCCCTGCACTTTCTTTTATTTTCGTTCATGGCAATGATTATGCACACAAGGCTTTGAGAGAGGATGAACTCCTTAGAGTGTGGCCTGCTTTAATGAAAAAGCATTTTTTTTATTGTATAATCTTCTCTCACAGTAAAGTCACAGAACTTGTCCCTGTTAAATTAAAAAAGTAGCAGTTATATCTATAACCTTTCACAGAATAAAATATCTGAGTTTTAATAAGAAAAGCCCTGGAGTTAAGAGTCAGGAAACCTGAGTTCTCCCTCTGGCTCTACCATTCCTTGGGGTGACCTTGGACAAATCAAATAACTTCTTGGGTCTCAATCTTTTTATGTGCTGTGGAAAGAGCACCAGATTTAGAATCTGGATTTCAAATCCTGAGTCACCTTGGGCAAATTACAACCTCTCAGGCCTCAATTTCCTTGTTTGTAAAATAGGATGACATGATATCTAAATTCTCTATGATCCTATTGTCCTCAAATGGCTTAGGTTTTCATATCAAATAGTAAATTTACTGTCCCTGAGAGTATTCAAGCAGGAGCTAGTTGATCATTTGTCCAGGCTGCTATAGAAAGGCTGACTAAATTAGGTGAGCTATTGGCCTAAAATGGCCTCTGAAGTCTTCTTTTACTATTGAAGGGCAGGTAAACTCAACCTCTAGAAAAATGGCACATCTGTCAGCCTGGCCCCACAGCCATTATTCAGGGGAGCAATCCTTATGAACATACTGCATGGCAGATGCCTCTGAGGGTGCTACAACCCCCACCCCACCAGCAGCCATAGATAGTGAAGATCCAAAAAGAAAGTTCTCAGCTTGACATTGTCATGTGGTTCAGCAAGGAAACCAATATGGTTTACTAATGAAAATGACACAGAAGAAGATGCATTACCTTCTGACTTATAGCAAAAACTTCCTACATCCTTTGACTTTTCCTATTTCATGTGAGCTCATTGAGAGCAGAGATTGTCCTTTTTCATTATATCCCCAGTGCTTGGCATGTAGTGAATGCTTAATAAACTTTCTTTTCATTAATTTATTCTTCAACTTTGGAGATTCCATGGGGTCACTCTTTTTCCCTGTCATAGTGATTCTGTAATTCCATGAGTATATTATTCAGGGCTCCTCTAGTTCTAAAATTCTGTATAAAGATGTTAAATCTGGGCTGAGGTTAATCCAAGTCACTTGACCTTCCTGAGGGCTACTTCTTGCTTCTTCTTTAACCTTAAACACCAACTGTAATTTCTTTCAATGATTCAGCAACAATTCATTCTCAAAGTTGTTTGCTTGTTCTCCATGAGAGGCAAATGTGTAAACTGTGTTTTACTTATCTGGGCCAAAGATGTCATATCCAAGATTAACCCCTATTTTTTAAAAATTGAACTACCAATAAATCTTATCTATGAATTTCTGAAAGTGATTGAAAAGGAGGGGAATTTTCTATTTCACACAATTTTAATTAAAAGATTCTATGGAATTCCAGAGCCTGAAGTCATCTTTAAACAGAGAATGTTAGAACATTTAACTGGAAGTGACCTTTGAAATTATCTTGCCCAACTTCTTCATTTTATAGAGAAGGAAACTGAGGCCCTAAGAATGGGAGGCTTGCCCATGGTTCCATTAGTGGGTCACCAGAAGAGCGTGGACATGAATAAAAGTCTCCTGACTCTGAGTGTTGAATAGACTTGTTGGAAGACCTTTATTAAAATACTCTTTCAGCTTTATCACACTGCCACTTCTATCTTTTAGAATTAATGACTAGATTACCATTTGGTGAATATTAAGTACAAAGCACTGTGCTAGGCTCTGAGGATACAAAGGTAAGCAGTGACTTAGTTATTTTCTTCAAGGAGTTTACTTTCTACTAAGGAAGGGGATGAAGCATGTATAGAGATAAGTATAAATATTAGGTGGGCAAAGGAAATACTTGAATAAAATACCCTATAAAAAATGGGGAAGAACATTTTCAGTTCTAGGGTAGGCAGGGATCAAGGAAGGCCTCCTGGGAGGTTCCTGTTCTGAGCTTTATAAGAAGATGAGGATCCTGAAAGAGAGTAATGAGGTGAGAGTTGTTTTCTGTCATGGGTCATGACTTGTGTGAACGTATGGAGGCAGGAGAGTGCACGTTTAGGGAACAATTTGTAGACCATAATTGTGAAATAAGGTTCTAAAGGTAGATTGGAGCCTGATTATTGTACGCCGTAAATGTCAGGCTAAGAAGTTTGTATTTTTGACTAGGTCAGTGATATGGTTAAGTCCTGTGCCATAGATTATTTTAGCAGCTGTATAAAAGATGGATTAGAAAGAGAAGTGAGTGACTGGAGGCAGCAGAACCAGTTAGGAAGCTTTTACAATACAGTCCAGGTTATAGGCAATTGAGAGCCAGAATTAGGGTGGTGAAATGGAGTGGAAATAAGGGGATGAATGTAAGGTATGTTGTGGATATAGAATTAATTAGAATTGTGGACACTGAGGGAGAGAAAAGAATCAAAGCTGATTCTGAGACTTCCAGCCTGGGTGACCGGTAAAATGCTAGTGCTGCAACAGAAATAGAATAAGGTAAATAAAATATAATTTCTAGCTTGGTAAAATATCTTGTTATGCTTAAAGTCAGTTGAGAAAATGGGAAGTTTTGGCATCAGAAGCCATTCGTTTATTTATTGCCAATTAATACAGAAACCTTCCCCTTTTCCCCCAATTTTGGTTTCATTCTGCTAGTTTGTTTTATCATTAGTCTTACTACATGAAGTCCAAACTCCTTAGTCTGACATTTGAAGCTCTCAGTAGTCTGACTCTACCTCTACCTTACCTCCCCAACTTTATCTCACATTGGTCTGCCTCATTTACCCTACCCACCACTCAAATTGAACTATTTGCTAACCCTCGTGGATACCTTGTGTTTTCATTCTTTAACACCTTTCTTTGCTCATATAATTCCCTACACCAGAATTTCTCTCCTTCCCAAACACTGCTTTATTGAAATCTTTTTCAAAAGGTCCAGCTCAAATGTCACTTTACTTCCCTGGACCTAAATTTCATCATCTGTAAAATGTAGATTGGACTATATGATCTCCGAGAGTCCTTTTAGACCTAAATTTGTGATCATAAGTCCTTTCTTGACTTTTTAGGCTAGAACAGTAGCCCAGTTTGAGTAAGGTGAGATTTATAATGAAAAATGTAAAGTGCTACTCTGTTGTTTTTTTTAAAGTTATCTTTGAAGTTGCGAGATGGGGGAGAGGGGCATGGTTAGATAACAGTTCAAGTAACAGAGACCTAGGAATTTTAGTAGAACAAAGTAACAGTGCATCATAATCAAGAAATTTAAAGTGATCTTGGGCTACATTAAAAGAGATATAGAGTCCTGAGAATAAGAAGTGATAGTTCAGACCCACTTCCATATATTATGTTAAATTTTAGAACTCATATTTCAGGCAGGATATTCGCAAATTAGAAAGTGTCTAGAGGAAGGTGAACAAGATTGTGAAAACCTTGAAATTATACCCTATAAGAATCATTTGAAGGAATTGGGGTTGTTTATCCTGGAGAAGAGAAGACTTGGGATAAGAGTGGGGTGAAGTTGTGTTCGAGTGTTTAAAGCACTGTGATATGGAAAAGTATGACTTGTTTTGCTTGGCCCCAGAGGGCAGAACTATGTGAACAGTGGGTGGAAGTTGCAGAGGCAAGTTTAGGCTCGATTTAAGGATAACTTCCTAACAATTAGAGATATGTGAAAGTGAAATGGGGCTGTCTCCAGAAGTTTTAAGTAGATTTCTCCAGTGAAGGCTAGAGGTCTTCAAGATTCACTGGCCACTTTTAGGGCTTGTTGTAAAGGAGACATCTTGGTCAGGTATGTATTAGTATAGGTGGCCTTCTTAGGACCCTTCTAATTCTTAGGTTCTATGACTTTTAGATTGTTGTTTGCGTATATGTCATATTCTCCATATTTAGTGATAAAATCCACCAGAGCAGACTAGCTTGTTTATTATGTTTGTGTTCTCACTAGCACTAGAATAGTATTCTGCATGTAGTAGGTATATAATAAATGTTTGCTAAATTGAATTGAATCAGATAGAGCTGTGTGTGTGTGTGTGTGTGTGTGTGTGTGTGTGTGTAGGTATGTTTGTATATATGTGTTTAAGAATAAAACAGTTGTTCCAGTAAAACTATGAGTGAAGAAAGAATTTACACAATTGGGAAATGAAGTGAGCCCTGCCTAGCCACAAGGGAAAGAATGTGAGTGGGGCTGTTTTGAACCTGGCTGAAGAGTGTTAACAAATAACCTCATTTGGAACATTTTAGAACCTTTAGCTAACTGAAGTTGGACGATGTCAGAATTTTCTTTTGTTTTCGTCATGCATGCTTCTTAGAAATCAGCTAGCCACCAGGGATCTCTTTGGATCTGGTTCCCCTTTATTTTTTTTATATCTGGTACTTTTTCTTGATTTGTGTAAGGAAAATAATCATATAATCTTAGACCTGAAAGGGACCTTAGAACATATAATATTAGAATATAGACTCTTTTAGAAATTAGCTAGCCCAGTCTTTACCTGAAGCATATAACTATCCTTTATAGCATCTCTGACATAGAAGTGTCATAGAAGATCTTCTAGCCTCTGCATGTTTTCCTTCAAGTAACAGAAAACTAACTTGTCAGACAGTTTAATTTTCTGACAGTTTAATTATTAGGAAGCTTTTTATATTGTTTGCATGCTAAAAATCTGAGCTCTGTAACTTTTGCCTGGGAAACTCTGGTCAATAAAATGACTAATCATGATGACAAACAACTAATGAAACAAACTTGCCATTATCTTTTGGTAGAGAGGTCATGGACTGTAGGTATAGAGTGAGATATACATTTTCAGACATGACCAATATGACACAAAATTGTTTTGCTTGACTTATTTGTTAGAAGGGAGGGCTTCTTATGGGGGGGGGGAGATTTTGTCAAGAAGGGGAGGGATGGGTGATAGAAAAAGAAAAAAGATAGAAAAGTGAATCAGTGAATCACAAAAACACATAGAAGAGAACAAAGGTCATTCAGAAGGGGGCACAGACAAGAACTACCATGTTAAAGTTGATAATAAACAGTCCATACATGGTAGATTCAGTTTCACAGGAAGGCCTATTTTTTTTCTATCCTTCTTTTTAGTCCTCTTTCTGTCATTTCCATGTGGAAATGACAACGTTGATGAGTAAGTTCAAAATTTGGAAAAAAAAGAAAAAGGCCAACACTCAAGGGTGAGGGTTCTATACACATGGAAATAAGATGATCAACTGGAAAGAAAATAATTTCAAATTCCAGCAATTTCTGTGGATGCTTTTTAAAGATAGGATACTTCTACATTTTGATAGATCTATGATAATTATTAGTATAGATTCTCTTCAACTAGTATAGATTAAAGCCTCCCCACAACTTCTTGCTTTGATAGATCTATGATATAATCATTGTGAGGGGGAAGGGAATAAGTATTTATTAAAGGTCAGGCAGTGTGCTGAAGCTTTACAAATATTATCTCATTACAACAACCCTGTGAAGTAGATGATATTATGATTCCCATTTTACAATTGAGACAAGTGAAGGTTACATAATTGCCCAAAGTCACACAGCTATTAAGTGTATGAGGTATGAGGTAAAATCTTTGTGAGGTCTAGCACTCTACCCATTACACCACCTAGTCACCTATGATTGGTATAATTGGTATACTTCTACTGGGGTATTCCCTCTATGATGTTTCCTTCTTTATACTACTTGTCTTTATTTTTTCTGTTTCATTCTATCTATGACGTGTCTTTATTCTTTTTGTACCCAACATGCTAGAAACATTCTTGTTATTTTCATATTTTATGGTTAAAAATGTAGCACCCAGACTATACATTTTGCCATGCTTTTAAAAAAATAATCTATTTGTTTTCAATTTTCAGTAATCACTTTCATAAGTTTTAAGTTTTTCTCTCCCTTCCTTCCCCTTCCCTCCCCACGATAGCATGTGACCTTATATGCGTTCTACACATACGTTCTTATTAAACAAATTTTTACATTAGTCACGTTGCATAGAAGACTTAAAATGAATGGGAGAAACCATGAGAAAAACCAAACCAAACCAAAACATAACAAAATAGAAAACAGTCTGCTTCATTCTCCATTCCAACTCTATAGTTCTCTCTGTGCATGGTATTTTGCATCAGGAATCCTTTTCTGCCATGCTTTTGCTACGTAACTTGACCACCTTCATTTCCTAATCTATATACATAAATTATCCTAATCTGTAAAATGGAGATGAAGAGAGAGTTGAATTAGATTATCATTAAAATCCTTTCCAACTCTTAAGTTTTATATTCCTGTGTCTTTCATGTCACGTGTACATCATGAGAAAGGAATAGTTAAGCTCTCAAAGATGATTTCTGTAGCCAACAATATCTTCACAGTTGCATAACTTACATAAGTATAGAGAATATAAAATCTTCCTGCCCTTTTTTATTTTTGCAGTTTAAAAAAAAGAGCATTTGGCTAGGCAGAATAAAATGAAGTTTTTAAGACTTACCTCAAACAAAGTGACTCCTGCATATGACTTAAAAGTCTCCTACACATTACTCCAGGGTAGCTGTGCCCATAGAAATAACTATTGAGTGATAAGAGTATCAACACAAAGAGGCTAAAACTAGAAGACAGATATAGGCTCATTTGAGGTGTACCAATAAATGGAATTAGATAAATTAAATGTAATACTAGAGGTCTTTTAGCAAAGACTAGAGAACTATTTGCCAGGGATGTTGCAAAGGAGGTCATACAGGGACTAGATGATCTGTGAGGGTCCTTTCAACTCCAAAATTCTGCATTTTTGTAAGCCTTGGATAGAGATAAACATTTGGAACTTCTGCTGCAGACTTGTTTAGCATTTTATAAGTCACCATTTGTCTCTGTGCTTTGGCTTACTCCAGTCTAAAACAGAGTTTAGCATATAACTTCACCTTCCTGTTATGCTGGGCAGGTTAATGAATACCTATAAAATGTTCTGAAAACACAAAGCCCACTAACTGTTGGGTGTTATTATACTGAACTGTTGATGTACTAACTACAAAACTATCCTGTTTAACTGGTTTTGGTTTTTAAATTAGGCTGTTGCTTATAGTTTTCCAAAAATATAAGACAATGTGGTTCAGTTAACCAGTGTAATGGAATCAGAAGATCTGAATTATATGTGATTTGGGGCAAAGTCTTATAACCTCTTTGTGACTACTAGTTTCCCTCTTTGTAAAATGTAGAGACTATTATTTGCTCCTCAGCTTCTCAGGATGTTAGTTACAAATGAGAAAGGCAGCTGTGGAACAGTGTAAAAAAGCACTGGACTAGGAGTTAGGAGGCCAGGATTTTAAGTTTGGCGCTTTCACGTTGGCCAGTTTACTTGACCTCTGATGTAGAGATCAACCCAGATAAATTTCTGCATCCATAAAGTGGGTGATCATCAAGGTTCCTTTCAGTCTAATAGTCTGTATTGCTTCTTTTCACCTTTTATCTCCAATGACTTGTGTGTAAGGAGGTGCTTAATACATATTTGTTTAAATTCTAAGTTGATGTTCTATGACCCTTTCCATCTCCAACATTCTATTTCTTCTACTGTGATTCCATGAATCAATCAACAAGTATTTATTGAGTGCCCACTTTGTGCCAGGCACTGTGCCTGTGAATACAAGGTTTAGAGTGAGTCAATCCCCATCCACAGTGAATTTATGTTCTATTATTCAATATGAAGTAACTAAAATTTGTAAGTTACCTTGAGTTTTTCACAACAAAGGCTCTAAGAATTTGTTGTTTTCCTTTATTGTTACTTATTATATGGCTTAATAATACAATGTAACCAGATAGTTTTGATCTTTAAAAAAAATCCAAATGAATACACATTATCCCCTCAATTATCTTAATGTAGCATGTATTCTTTTTTTTGTAACAATAATTATTGGGTTTGTTATTATTAATATTACACTTTAAGGTTTATAAAGCATTTAATATGCATGATCTAATTTTACCTCAACAACTCAGTGAGTTAAGAACTACAGGCATTATTTTCTACAATTTTCTATAATTCTACAATTTCTACAACTTGATGGGGCCATCAAGTCTCAGAGAGGTTTAGATCACATAGCTAGCAAGAATCAGAGACCTTCACACTCATGTACTCCTGATTTCTAGTTAAGAACACTATTCACTTCACTACCATGCCACTGTTGTACCCATCACAGCATATATCAGGTTGGAAAGAACCATAAAGAAAGCTGTAACAGCAATGTATTGTGAACTATGACTCCCTGAATCATGGGCCCCAAAAGTTTTCTGTTCTGAAAGAGAGTGCCTGGAAATAATGGGCAAATTAACATGCAGACCTCTTTGTGGTGATCCTTTTCACCTCTCCAGCAAGGTTTGGGTCTGTTCTACTCTATTCAAACTTCTTCCAACTCGACTCAAAACTCAGTGTGGAAGGAGGTGACTATGGGAGTCCTATTCCAGGAAAATCCCCATGAGGATATTTTTAGGGATAGGGAGTGGCTCTGACCTGACTTGAATTTATCCATATGAGGACTAAGGGGGAGACCAGTGCCATCCCAGACCTCTGCCTAAACTAGATGGGATGTAACATGTATCCTTTTTTTTTTTTAAAATTTATTTATTTAACTTTTAACATTCATTTTCACAAAATTTTGGGTTCCAAATTTTCTCCCCATTTGTCCCCTACCCTCACCCCAAAACACCGAGCATTCTAATTGCCCCTATCACCAATCTGCCCTCTCTTCTATCATCCCTCCCTTCCCTTGTCCCCATCTTCTCTTTTGTCCTGTAGGGCCAGATAACTTTCTATACCCCATTACCTGTATTTCTTATTTCCTAGTAGCAAGAACAGAACTTGACAGTTGTTCCTAATACTTTGAGTTCCAATTTCTCTTCATCCCTTCCTCCACACCCATTCCCTTTGGAAGGCAAGCAATTCAATATAGGCCATATCTGTGTAGTTTTGCAAATGACTTCCATAATGGTCGTGTTGTGTAAGACTAATATATTTCCCTCCATCCTATCCTGCCCCCCATTGCTTCTATTCTCTCTTTTGATCCTATCCCTCCCCAAGAGTGTTGACTTCAAATTGCTCCCTCCTCCCATTGCCCTCCCTTCCATCATCCCCCCCCACCCTGCTTATCCCCTTCTCCCCCACTTTTCCTGTATTGTAAGGTAGGTTTTCATACCCAAATGAGTGTGCATTTTATTCCTTCCTTTAGTGGAATGTGATGAAAGTAAACTTCATGTTTTTCTCTCACCTCCCCTCTTTTTCCCTCCACTAAAAAGTCTTTTGCTTGCCTCTTTTATGAGATAATTTGTCCCATTCCATTTCTCCCGTTCTCCTCCCAATATATTTCTCTCTCACCACTTAATTTCATTTTTTAAAGATATGATCCCATCCTATTCAATTCACTCTGTGCTGTGTATGTGTGTGTGTGTGTGTGTGTGTATGTGTGTGTGTGTAATCCCACCCACTACCCAGATACTGAAAAGTTTCAAGAGTTACAAATATTGTCTTTCCATGTAGGAATGTAAACAGTTCAGCTTTAGTAAGTCCCTTATGACTTCTCTTTGCTGTTTACCTTTTCATGCTTCTCTTGATTCTTGTGTTTGAAAGTCAAATTTTCTTTTCAGCTCTGGTCTTTTCATCAAGAATGCTTGAAAGTCCTCTATTTCATTGAAAGACCATTATTCCCCCTGAAGTATTATACTCAGTTTTGCTGGGTAGGTGATTCTTGGTTTTAGTCCTAGTTCGTTTGACTTCTGGAATATGCTATTCCATGCCCTTCGATCCCTTAATGTAGAAGCTGCTAGATCTTGTGTTATCCTGATTGTATTTCCACAATACTTGAATTGTTTCTTTCTAGCTGCTTGCAATATTTTCTCCTTGACCAGGGAACTCTGGAATTTGGCTATAATGTTCCTAAGAGTTTCTCTTTTTGGATCTCTTTCAGGCAGTGATTGGTGGATTCCTTGAATACTTATTTTGCCCTCTGGCTCTAGAATCTCAGGGCAGTTTTCCTTGATAATTTCATGAAAGATGATGTCTGGGCTCTTTTTCTGATCATGGCTTTCAGGTAGTCCCGTAATTTTTAAATTGTCTCTCCTGGATCTATTTTCCAGGTCAGTTATTTTTCCAATGAGATATTTCACATTATTTTCCATTTTTTTTCATTCTTTGGTTTGTGATTTCTTGGTTTCTCATAAAGTCATTAGCTTCCATCTGTTCCATTCTAATTTTTAAAGAACTATTTTCTTCAGTGAGCTTTTGAACTTCCTTTTCCATTTGGCTAATTCTGCTTTTGAAAGCATTCTTCTCCTCATTGGCTTTTTGAACCTCTTTTGCCAGTTGAGTTAGCTTATTTTTAAAGGTGTTATTTTCTTCAGCATTTTTTTGGGTCTCCTTTAGCAAGGTGTTGACCTGCTTTTCATGCTTTTCTTGAATCTCTGTCATTTCTCTTCCCAGTTTTTCCTCCACCTCTCTTACTTGATTTTCAAAATCCTTTTTGAGCTTGTCCATGGCCTGAGCCCATGGAATATTTCTTTTGGATGTTTGGGATACAGAAGCCTTGACTTCTATGTCTTTCCCTAATGGTAAGCATTGTTCTTCCTCATCAGAAAAGAAGGGAGGAGATATCTGTTTACCAAGAAAGTAGCCTTCTGTGGTCTTATTTTTTTCCCCCCCTTTTCTGGGCATTTTCCCAGCCAGTGACTTGACTTCTGAGTGTCCTCTCCACCCCACCTTGCCTCCAGATCCGCCCAGCCAGAGCTTGGTGTCTTAGATTCAAATGCTGATTCCCAGCCTCAGGGCTCTCAGCCCGGGGGGGTGGGGGCGCAGCGCTGCTATTCAGTGTGAGAGTAAGATCAGGTGCTCAGGTGAGGGCAGGGCTGCCACACAGGGCTCAGTTCCCTCAAGGGATTTATGCAGAGATCGTCAACAATGGATCGGAGCTCCTGCCTGGTTTGGGAGCCCTTGTCTGCTGCTGACTCCACTGCTGTCTCCCGAGGGGGCCTGAGTTATGGGGACACCCTACTCCCCTCTCGGCCAGCCAAAAAGACTCTCTCACTGACCTTTAGCACCTATGGGTGGAGGGACCTGTGTGGCCACTGGAGATTCTGTCCTTGAAACCTCCTTGGATCTGCTCCTCTCGGTGCCATGTGGCTGAGACAGGGCTGGGCTCTGCTCCCGTCCAGTGAGCGATGGACCTTTTGGGTCAGTTTTTCGGGTCTCTCTGGAACAGAAATCTCCTCCACTCCGTTGTTCTGTGGCTTCCGCTGCTCCAGAATTTGTTGGGAGTTCTTCTTTACAGGTATTTTATGGGCTGTGGGTTCAGAGCTAGCATACCTGTATCTTTCTACTCCGCCATCTTGGCTCCTCCCCCAACATGTATCCTTTTAATGCTGTAGAGTAACTAAGATATTTGTTTACTCTGTGGAAAATTGTAGTGCTTCTTTTCATAGAATTTTAATTTCTTAAGAAAATGTATTCCTTTCATCCTATCTTTCCCCATTTCAGAATATACAACGTTTTCGCCCTTTGTATTTTAATGGACACCTATCTTGACATTAGTAAATTGTCTTTCTGTCTTTAAAATGACTTTCAGCTTGAAGTAATAGTCTACCCATTTTACAGATGAGGAAATAGAGGCTTTAACTGGAAAGACTTTTAGAAACTATCTACCCTAGTCCCCTGCATTTTTCAGTGGAAGGAATTAAGGCCCAGAGAAGTGATTTGTCCAAGGTCAAAGAGCTAGTATGTGGAAGATTTTGGATCCAACTCCAGATTGACTCTAGGCCTCTTTCAACTATACTGTGCTACTTCTAACAGAGTCAGCACTAACAGGACCAAATGTGTGTGCTATCTATGATAAAAATGGATCCCTGAAATATGCTCTGAGGTTCCTGAATTATCTAGTGTAACCGTACAAAATAATAGAATCCTAGAATTGGAAGAGACCTCAGAAGTTGTCTGACTAAACTTGCATCTGAATAGGAATCTTCCTTATTATATTACTGACAAGTAAGTTCTCATCAAACTTCTGTTTAATGAGAAACTCATCGCAGCCAATTGGTTTTGCTTTAGACTCCCTTCTCTTCTGTTTTCTTCCCCATACTCCTCAATGTGTGTATGCTGGTTAGAGAACTTGGAGTCAGGAGACCTTATACAAACAAAATAACAAACACCTTGAATATGTCTTTTGTTGTTGGACTGACTCCTTGGAAGTTTTCTTCCTACTTCAGTCCCACCTTGGTAAAATTATGAAAAGTTGCCCAATCCACCCTTATATCACAGAAGTGACACAATGTGGTGCAGGGAAATAACACTGATTTTTGAGTCATGGAACATCAGTTCAAATCCCAGTTCTACCATTTACTACTGCCTCTGTGACCATTGGTAAATTCTGAGTCCAGTTTCTTTGTTTAAGTGAAGCTATTGAACTAGATGGCACTTAAGGCCCTATCAGATTCTAACTCTGTGGGGGCAGAGCCAAGATGGTGGAATAAAAAGATGTATAGCATACTCTAGCTGTTCTGCCACAGCCCATAAAATACTTGTAAAGAATGACTCTCAACAAATTCTAGAGCAGTAGAAGCCACAGAACAATGGAATGGAGGAGACTTCCAGCCTAGGGTGACCTGGAAGGCTGACGGGAAAGGTCTGTCTCACTGGATGCGGAGTGGAGCCCAGCCCAGCCTTGACCACAAGGCGCAGGGAGGAGAACTGAAGCAGGCCTTCAGGGTGGAATCCCCAGCTGCAGCAGCCCATTTCTCAGATCCCTCAACCCACAGGCGCCAAAGGACACTGAGAGGGCTTTTTCAGCTGGCTGAGAAGGGAGTAGGGTACCCCCCCCACAGACCCAGTCCTAGGCTGTGGCAGCAGAGGCCTCAGTAGGCAGTGGGTGGATCCCATGGCAGGCAGCAGCCAACATCCATACTCGGAGGCCTCATCATAAAGCCCTTGGGGGAATTGAGCAGTTGATCTGAACCTCAGCCCTGAGTGCTGGCATGGTAGAACTGGAGGTGAGGCTGTTGTGGACAGGAAATTCTACTGCTTGCAGATTCTGGGCAGAAAAGTTTCTTGTTGCTCCCAGATCAGTCTTGATTGTGCCACCTTGGAGGAACTGAGATCTTACAGGTCCCCAGAGTAAACCCTACTCTTGACAAAGAACCCAAAAGTCAAGTAACTGGTTTGGAAAATGGCCCCCCCCCCAAAATAAGACTATAGAAAGTTGCTTGCTTGATGAATAGGTATCTTCTCCCATCCTTTTAGGTAAGGAAGAACAATGCTTACCACCAGGGAAAGACATAAAAGTCAAGGCTTCTGTATCCCAAACATCCAGAATAAATATTTAGTGGTCTCAGGCCATGGAAGAGCTCAGAAAGGATTTTGAAAATCAAGTAAGAGAGGTGAAGGAAAAATTGGAAAGAGAAATGAAAGAGATGCAAGAAAATCATGAAAAGCAAGCTTGCTAAAGGAGACCCAAAAAAATTCTGAAGAAAATAACACCTTTAAAAATAGGCTAACTCAATTGGCAAAAGAAGTTCAAAAGCCAGTGAGGAGAAGAATGCTTTAAAAAGCAGAATTAGCCAAATGGAAAAGGAAGTTCAAAAGCTCACTGAAGAAAATAGTTCTTTAAAAATTAGAATGGAACAGATGGAAGCTAATGACTATGAGAAACCAAGAAATCACAAACCAAAGAATGAAAAAAATGGAAAATAATGTGAAATATGTCATTGGAAAAACAACTGACTTGGAAAATAGATCCAGGAGAGACAATTTAAAAATTACGGGACTACCTGAAAGCCATGATCAGAAAAAGAGCCTAGACATCATCTTTCATGAAATTATCAAGGAAAACTGCCCTGATATTCTAGAAGGAGAAGGCAAAATAAATATTGAAAGAATCCACCAATCACCTCCTGAAAGAGATCCAAAATGAGAAACTCCTAGGAACATTGTAGCCAAATTCCAGAGTTACCAGGTCAAGGAGAAAATACTGTAAGCAGCTAGAAAGAAACAATTTGAGTATTGTGGAAATACAATCAGGATAACACAAGATCTAGTAGCTTCTACATTAAGGGATCGAAGGGTGTGGAATATGATATTCTGTCAAGAATCGCCTACCCAGCAAAACTGAGTATAAAACTTCAGGGGAAAAAATGGTCATTCAGTGAAATAGAGGACTTTCAAGCATTCTTGATGAAAAGACCAGAGCTGAAAAGAAAATTTGACTTTCAAACACAAGAATCAAGAGAAGCATGTAAAGGTAAACAGGAAAGAGAAATCATAAGGAGCTTACTAAAGTTGAACTGTCTACATTCCAATATGGAAAGATAATATTTGTAACTCTTGAAACTTTTCTCAGTTTCTGGGTAGTTGGTGGGATTACACACATACAGAGCACAGGATGAGTTGAATAAGAAAGAATCATATCTAAAAAAATAAAATTAAGGGGGTGAGAGAGGAATATATTGGGAGGAGAAAGGGAAAAATGGAATGGGGCAAATTATCTTTCATAAAAGAGGCAAGAAGAAGCTTTTCAATCGAGGGAAAAAGTGGGGAGGTGAGACAGAAAAAGTAAAGCTTACTCTCATCATATTTGGCTCAAAGAAGGAGTAACATGCACCCTCAATTTGGTATGAAAACCTATCTTACATTACAGGAAAGTAGGGGAGAAGGGGATAAGCAGGGTGGTGGTGGTGGAAGGGAGGGCAAATGGAAGGAGGGAACAATAAGAGGTGAACACTTTTGGGAAAGGACAAGGTCAAAAGAGAGAATAGAAGAAATGGGGGGCAGGGTAGGATAGAGAGAAATTTAGTTAGTCTTACACAACATGACTATTATGGAAGTCATTTGCAAAACTACACATATATAGCCTGTGTTTAATTCCTTGCCTTCTCAGTGGGGATGGGTGGGGAGGGAGGAAGGAAGAGAAGTTAGAACTCAAAGTTTTAGGAACAAATGTTGAGTATTGTTCCTGCATACAACTGAGAAATAAGAAATACAAGTAATGGGTATAGAAATTTATCTTGCCCAACAGGACAAAAGAGAATATGGGGATAAGGGAAGGGAGGGATGTTAGAAGGGAGGGCATATTGGTGGAAACAGTAATCAGAATGCTCCATGTCTTGGGGTGGGGGGAGGGGAGAGATGGGGAGAAAATTTGGAAATCAAAATTTTATGAAAATGAATGTTGAAAACTTAAATAAATTTTTTAAAAAGTTCTAATTCTGTGATCTATGAAGACTTTGTCTATACCTAAAGAATCTTTTTTTAAACCAGATTCTGGTTTATTTTTTTTATTCATCAAAATCAGTCTGTAATTTGTTTGATCAGATCCAAAAAGTTTCAAATGAAGCAAAACTGTAGTAATTGCCTTTAAAAATGAGGAAGAACACTTTTGTATTTATATCATTTTTAAACAATTTTATTTCTTCAATGAACAAATATTTTTCTTCTCCCCCTCTTCCCTCCCTCTTCTGCTCCCATCCCTTAACTGACAAAGAGAGAACCTCCCCTGTTTTAAACAAGTATGCATCATCAAGCAAAACAAGCTCCTACATTGATCATGGCCAAAAAAATTTGTCTCAATCTGTATCATGAGTACATCACTTGTCTCTTTCAGGAGATAATTTACATGCTTTATCATAAGTCCTCTAGAATTGTGATTGGCCATTTTGTTGGTTGGAACTTCAAGTTAAAAAAAATTTTTTTTCATAATACTGCTATTATTATATAAATTGCTCTCCATTCTTCTCACCTTACTCTGTACCACCTCATAATGGTTTTCCCAGGTTTTTCAGTTGTCTCTCCCTGTTAGAATGTAAGCTACTTGAGGACAGGATCTGTCTCGCTTTTGTATTTGTACTGAGTTCTTAGTACAGTGTCGGTCAACTATCGAGCACTTAATAAATGCATTTTTCTTTCATTCATTAAGCCATTCATTCTCTCAATCAATTTTCCCAACTGTGGGGGTAGGCAGAACAAATATTATTCCATTTATAAAAGTGAAAAACAAATAGGGCTAAGAGATGAAGTGACTTGCCTTGTCATACAACTACTGAATGTCAGGATCAAGATATTTTGATGCTAAGTAGTGAGCTCTTTCCTGTATGTGTACAGAGCTTTGATGACTAAGTGGTCTCTATGTGCCTAATTCAAAGGAGAAACATGGTCAATAGGCCCCTACTATCTGTTGAATTGAATCAGTCCATGTATGTACTGTTACATATATATGTGGACACACATAAGCACTCATATATGTAAAACATTTACATGTACATGTATATGTTGTTCAGTCATTTGATCATATCTAAGTCTTCATGACCCCATGACTCATAGCACACCAGTGCTATCCATGGGGTTTTCTTGGCAAAGATGTAGAGTGGTTTGCCATTTCTTTCTCTAGTGGATTAAGGCAAACAGAGATTAAAGTGACTTGCCCAGGGTCACACCACTAGTAAGTCTGAGGCCAGATTTGAACTTGGGTATTCCTGACTCTAGACCTAGAGCTCCATGCACTAAGCCACCTTGCTGCCTCTGTATGTACACACACACACACATATACATGTGGGTAGTATGTGTTTATGTGCATGGATTAATTCAATTCAGTAGATATTAATTGCCCATTGACATAAACATATATACACAATACTTAATCAATTAGGGGGAATGAATCCATGACAATAACTAGATGTCATGGCATGATGACTAGGGTAAAGCATGGTCAGAGATCTAGATATAGTGGACAATGTGAGTTTGCCCACCACGTGTTCACTGCTCAGGTCAGCATGGTCCTAGGATTGGAATATGTAAACAAAGAAGTTTATTAATGGTAAATAATATCATTTCTTAACTATTATTATCATTCCTACATAATATCATGAACTTTTCCAATTGTTGAATTTTAGGTTCTATGTTATTCCAATTTTAAAATGTTATCCCTTTACAGATGGGAAAACAAAGACTCTGCAAGATGAAGTTAAATGTCTAAATGTCACCTAGCTAGTAAGTGTTAGTGCTAGGTTGTAAACCCAGTTCTTCTATTTTACCATATTCATTCATTCTATTTTACCATAATACTGTTTGACAGTTTGTATTCTTTTATCCTTTCCAACTCTGACATTCTCTTCCTTTGAATTTAGTAACATACACCTTATTAAAGCATGGACTTCTATATTGCTTCTTTCTACAGTCTCACTTTTTACCATTTTAACAACGTATTTGTAACTAAGTTCTGATAACCCATAAGATCACAGGGGAATGTATGACTGCCAGATAGGGACAATGGCTTATTTGAGAGGATTCCCTGGAGCCTTTGTTTAACATTCTGAAACTAAACCTCCTTTTAGCCCTGGTTAGGGCAGGACTATTACTGTTGTGTTTTGCAACTGGATTGAGATAATCCTCATTTGATTTAGGTCACTCGGAAAGGATAGAAGATTTCCAACACACTGGGTCCACTCTGAAGAGACTCAAACCAGCTATTGGAAAGTGTTGGTATTTCACCATCTATAACACTGCAACTCCTCCTGTATACTATTATGAAGTTATTACCTATAGATTATGTCTGAAAGGCTAGGTGAGTTCCACCACCCTTGAAATGGCAGATAAAGTTCTGTTTGTTTTACTCTCAAAACCAGTTGGTGGCAAATATATGTTATAGTCCGTTGATATTTGTAAAAAAAAAACCAAAACCTTTTTTGTTTTTTCTCTTTGAAAAATTCACAAAGTGGAGATGGTTGCCTTACTATGCAAGTGATTCATATAACTTAAGAAATATAGACAGAAACTGTGTTAGTAAAAATTGCCTGTATGTACATGTTCAGTATGCAAGATTTTCAGTGGTGACTGTTACACCTTCATCCCTGGATCTCTTATTTACCATTATTGCAAAAAGAAGAGGGTCATTTTCCTTTTATATAAGAACCCAATAGACTCATAGAATGACTTACAGATCATTT